>NW_017805405.1:764969-789566 GCF_001891065.2 Hippocampus comes
ACATCAGGACTTGAGATCGTAAATATTGAACGGTTAACATTTACGATCTTCAGATCTGACGGCTTTCAAGCAGATAGGGAAGCAAAAAAAAAAAAAAAAACGCCCCTACACCGTGGGATCATCGCTTATCATAAAGTCTCAATGACATCCGAGGATTGGGCCTTTGCGGACTTTAACCCTGGAACCTAAAAACATGATAAGATGTCCACTGTAGTAACTGCTGTCCCTGAACGGGTTAATTGCACATGAGGGGAAAAATGTTGACGATTGTCACGATTGTTGGCGAGTGCGTACTGCCTAATGTTGACAATGTTTTTCATTCTTGACCTTTCAGATCACTCTCTCACAGAAATAATCGGGAAAATCGCCAATCTAAAATGTCAAAAACCTTTCGAGAGAACAATACCAGCTCAGGTTGTGAACTTTATTTATTCGAGACACAGTGCCTGGTCCAAAAAAAAAAAAAAGGACACAAATAAACACACCGCCACATACACAAAGAAATCGGATGATTTGAGGTTACCACGGAAACATGGCAACGCGCCTTGTTATCACAGAAGCAACATCTGTGATTACCATACAGCAGCTTCCAAACACAGTCAGTGTGCACGCGCGCGCACACACACACACACACACACACACACACACACACACACACAAATCAAAGCTTGAAGCTGAACAAAAACACGGCGCAAAGTACCGTTTGATCAGATGTCACGGGATTATGGAAGCTCCTGGAAAACAGTGTTCCGCTCTCTCAGACATTAGCTCATATATTTGAGTTGGCTTGACATTCGTTATCACACAATGAAAAAAAAATAAAAATGATTTTACATTTCTGTTTGTGACTTTGCAGAAAGAGTATTATTTTCCTGTTTTGGACAATTCAAACATGTCTTTTGAAATTAAATGCAAGGAGTAAGGCAGACGCATGTTTCAGGCATCTGTCTACAATTCTGAAGTGGAATTTGGTTTAAAGCCACAGTTGTCAATACATTGGTATTTTATTTCAAGAAATTTCCTGATTGGATGATCAAACATATTCACTCAGAATTTTCATTTAATTGGTTCATTTCTTCTACACAGTCGAACCTGTGTTAATGTTGCAACCCGTTTCGGTAGCGAACTAGCGGGTGATCACGACTTTGAGTTGTTGATTTCAAAATGACATCATTTACAACTTTAAAAAAAAAATCAATACCTTCATTTGATTTAGCCTGGAAATGAATGTTCCGTACGAATACGATGAACAATGATGTTAGCGCTAACGCTATCACAAACGTGAAGCTCCGTGTCTTCAATTGTCGGACCACAATTCAAGGAACTATCGCGGTGTTTATGTCAAGAGTATAACTTTCTGGTTTATTTGATTTCGGATGGTGAATTGGGTCAAAGCAGTTTAGCTCACATACTGTACATGATGAAATAATTTTCTCCACCACAGCCTCTGTTCCCTGGCTTCCTCCATCCATCCGCCTTGAGGTTCCAGGTTGTCGGCCAAGTGGAACAGGATTAGAACGCTCTCAGTATTAGACGGTCCTGGCCAAACAAACTGTCATTTCCCTCTGTTTTGGCTTGCCTCTTCAAACCTACCCAGCCACCCCCCTACCCCCACTCTCCCGGAGTCCACGTGTCAAGGAAGGGAAAAAAAAACAACTTAGCGGCATGAGGAGAGAACCAAAGACTGGTAGATAGATTTACTGAAGGTTCCGATCAAAAATGCATTCCACATTAATAGAGACTCAAATGTATCATAGGTTCGTCAAAAACCGGAACACGTTTACAACAACACATCCACTAGGTTCATCGAAGACCCAAAATTGCTTTTTTACGACAGCACGTACAGTACAGTGGACTGCATTGTCTTAACTTTTTAACCCTTTCGGAGACAACGGTAACTACAGTGGGCAGTCTATTGCGTAATCATGTTACAGGGGGCATGAAAGGGTTAAGAACACATGTATGGCAGGTTCCTTAAAAATCCTGAATATGAATATTCATAAGCACACACGTTATTCTCAATGCATATATTGTAGTCAGTGTTTAGGAAAACGTGTGTGTGAGGTTCATCAAACGGAAAATAATCTTCAATGTGAAGAAAAGCGAGTCCCTTCGGTTTACTGAAGCCTAAACTGCGTTGAGTGTTTATAAAGAGATGTAGAATGGTATTAATGATAACCAAAACTCAACCAAACTGTATTTAAAGAGCACTTTAATGGCATTGATGCGCGCTTCTTACTCTGAAATGGATTGCGTGCTGTTCGACGGACTTAAGCTTGCAGGCTCGCCATTCTGTTTTGCTCAAATAATCCAAGACAGCCCAACCGAACATTTTATACATTCTTGTGAGAAAATCCCTTCCACAAACCCGAGTTTTTGGGTTCTCAATCTGTGCCTGAAGAAGTGCCCGGGAATACTGTATGAATGTTTCCAGTCAACGCTCCGTTATTAGTATTCCTTCCCCAACGGCAAACAGCATCTTTGCATGTGAGCAGAGCAATATTTTGGCATCCAGATGGCAAATAATCAAGTCAAGACGGCGATGAGGTTATCGTAAGCACCATCGGGGCACACGTCTGCCTCAACACACAAAAGAGCACAAACTCGATGAGCGTTCACCACACGTTCTCATAAGCTTATAATGAAGATTCACAGCGCTGATATTGCAACTTCATCTTCAAACGCATGCAACTTGAGAGCCACTGTTATTTATTATCGACGGCTCCTATAATGCTTTGCGAAATGCAAACAGCAGCCTGGCGTGAGACAGCATGTGCTGTAGAACGGCTTCCAGGAGAAATACAGCAACCCTCTTTGATTTGGCTCTCACTTTGTCAGCACTGTTGTGTCAATGTGTAAAGCAGAATGCATTGAATCCAGAATGTCGAAAGAAGAAAAAAAAAAGCCCCTGTGCTGAGTGTATGTGTTTTTTTTTTCTTGGTGACATTAATTGTAGACATTTATGCTGTTAAACCGTTGAAGTGGCATATCAACTATTATATGACATATTAATATGATATGATTAGTCGCACATCTTTTTTATTTTCGCATTTTCTGGGATCTACTTTATCGTCTGTAACGTGAGCCACACTCAAGTTTGAACTTGGACAGATTATTATTCTGGCATCCAAAGAGTGGAAATAATGAAGTCAAGACCCCTAGTCTTCAACCGGCAGTAGTGTGCGGCGATGTTTCCTTTTAAATTACAATCTTAACGTTCTCCTCACGCTTCCCAGAATGTGAGTAATTCATCAGGCATCGCGTTGTCAGACACCTGGTTTAAACCACACGGCGTGATATCACTACCGCTGTGCTGATGTACGTCCAATCGATGGTTTGTTGTCCTTCCCGTTGTTTAAATGAAACCACCAGACTGTTAACGCACAACATACCACAGGCCGCTTTCTCAGCGTGGCCTCTTCAACACGGCAAAGCACCACATGGACGGTTGTGCTACAAATGTAGTGTGAAGACAAAATCAAAAGATTCAAACAAAACACGCAACTCAAAATAACTTGCATTCTACTTTTTTTTTTTTTTTTGCACCAGTTTTCCAAATATTATGTCTTTGGTCTTGTAGCTGCTTACTTAACCAATTCAGCTACACCGAGACAAAACAAAAGTATTGGGACAATATGACCATGACACCTACAAGTGTACAAAAAACCCACACCACTGATTATGACAGTTTAACTTGCAGTGAATTGGGGTTCACGTGTATTTTTTCATACATCTGTTGATCATTAGCAGGATTCAATGCAAAATCGGCTTTGTACTGTGTGGATATTTCTTCTTTCATAAGTTAATTTTTATCCTCTCTCCAATTCTTGGGATTTTCACATACTCCCAGTTGTTTTCAGCAGCTTTTTATTAGCATGCGAGTGAAGCGTGTGTGTGTGTGTGTGTGTGTGTGTGTGTGTGTGTGTGTGTGTGTGTGTGTGTGTGTGTGTGTGTGTGTGTGTGTGTGCGAGCGGTGCGTGCAAACGGGATGCAGGAGCTCACGTGTACAAGTGCGAATGCAGTATTGCTTGCAAACCAGCAAGTCCTGCATGGCTGTTTTGGAAAGACTATTGAAGGGATGGCGGTTGGCCATAGCATGTGAAAGAAAAATGTCACTTGTGGGCTATCATTGAAATACAGTAAGTAAGTGCGGCACAGTTTCTTGTCAAAGTGTAAATCTGCGGAAAATCCAACATCTGATAAACCGGATCAGTCAGAAGAAGCATGTGGCCACAAAGTGCTTGCCTTGCCATATGTAAGAGAAAAGATCATGATATTGGTGGTTCCTTATGCCATTGTAAATATACAATCGGGGGGGATTAGTTGTGTACTAGCCAAACAGGCTACACACATACACACACGCGTGTAGAATTTGGCATCAGTCCACAAAGCACAGAAGCATGACACCATTTGGAGAAGCGAAAAAAGAAATTCTCTTTGTTCTACATTAATCCTCTAACGCAGGGGTGTCACACTCATTTTTGGCGTGGGCCACATTGCAGTTGCAGTTTCCCTCAGAGAGCCGTAATGAAACCATATAAACGTTTCAACGCTTCCTCATATTATTACACAACCAATTGATGGATTACGTGCTTTGAAATCAGAAGTCACGAATCATCGCTTGAATGAATGTTAACGTTAACTGTAATAGCGTAACAAGAAAATGCTTCCAATATATCAAGGCTATTTTTTATTATATATGACAATTTGAAATGTTGGTGCAGAATTCAGCAAGCATGATGAAAGTTGACATGCTTGATTTGCTTTCGCGAGTCACATAAAATAATGTGGCGGACCAGATGGTTATACAAACCCCAGGCACTAAATTGAAAAAAAAATCTGAACTTTTTTCACATGTAAGTTGTAGTGGTGGCAGCCAGTCAACATTGAGAATGTACCTACCAGTACTACGTCACATGCTGGTGCCACAGAAGCAGACATGAAATAGCGAAATGTCCCACAGACCGAACTGACATTGTCCCATATCGTTTTTATTTCACCAATCACCACACTGTGTGTGTCTGTTGATTTTATTTTTTTGTTTGTCTTCATTTGGCTGCGCGTGTGATTGCGCTTCACCTGCGTGTGAAGTAGCAAGTAAGTTCTCGACGTCGTTTGGCTGTCACAGACGAGGGGCAGATTGGGAATGTTTGGGTGATCGATTTCCCGTTCGGAGCTGTTGCAGGCACCTCTTCCACAGACGCGTACCATTTGTCTTACACATACTACAGAAAGATGAGGGAACTGGAAGTTGATGATGATCTACCCTAGAAGTAAGCCTGAAGAACCTCAAATAATGCAATTGTCCTCCAGTTTTCCACTTTTTAAATTAAAATCAATAACATTCCATATTTGGTGGTATAACCCAAACGTGCATTAAGCCGACAATCCATTTACTTCACCATACTTTTGCTTTCTTCATTTGAAATGCTTTTCCTTTAATGTATCCTCTTTCTGTTCTTTGTTGTTTTGAGGGCTTTTGCCCTTCAGTCTCCTCATCAGGAGGAAAACTGCAGGCTCTATTAGGTTAAGGTACATTAATTGACTTGGCCAGTCAACGACCTTCCGCTTAATATGTATTCATGTTGAAACGCAGTCAACTGTACGTCATAACAATCATCATATCTCTGAACAAGCATTATAAAACAGAAATACACAATCAAATTGCATCGAAAAGCAATGGCAGGGTTTGTGCCAAATTGCAGCAAAGAGGAAACGAAAACGAACAGACAAGACATCAACAAAGGACAGGAAAACAAGTCATGACATGGACTAAAACTAAATGTGATCAAAATGAGTCAAGAAAAAGACGGACCGTGACAGTTAAAGGTTTCAAATGTTTGCTTTGACGAAAATTTGGGGGTTTCGCGTTTCAGTGTTTTGCTTTTCTCTAATTCGCCAGTTCAACTACTCTGGTTATATGGCGTTAATTAGCTAATTATCGATGCTGCAATCAAAGAACCTATTAGCATGAAACACTCACAGCATACCATGTCTAATTAGTGGCTGTGTGCAGACTGTACTCATGAAGTGTGGCAATTAATTAGGATGAATGGTCATTGCTCTCGTCTCCCTCGTGCACGTTAGAGTGGTAATACAGTATCATGAATTATGTGAGCTAGAAGATGGTCTCCAAGGATGTCGAATGTGCCCTATTCTACAGGCCCTTGTAACCGTCAAGCTGCTACTTGTGGAGGCTCTCAGTCGTACAGGAAAGTTCCATCGTAGAAAGGGTTCTGTCAGTCGTCATCTGTACCGGTGCCACAGAAGCAGACATGAAATAACGAAATGTCCCACAGACCGAACTGACATTGTCCCATATCGTTTTTATTTCACCAATCACCACACTGTGTGTGTCTGTTGATTTTATTTTTTTGTTTGTCTTCATTTGGCTGCGCGTGTGATTGCGCTTCACCTGCGTGTGAAGTAGCAAGTAAGTTCTCGACGTCGTTTGGCTGTCACAGACGAGGGGCAGATTGGGAATGTTTGGGTGATCGATTTCCCGTTCGGAGCTGTTGCAGGCACCTCTTCCACAGACGCGTACCATTTGTCTTACACATACTACAGAAAGATGAGGGAACTGGAAGTTGATGATGATCTACCCTAGAAGTAAGCCTGAAGAACCTCAAATAATGCAATTGTCCTCCAGTTTTCCACTTTTTAAATTAAAATCAATAACATTCCATATTTGGTGGTATAACCCAAACGTGCATTAAGCCGACAATCCATTTACTTCACCATACTTTTGCTTTCTTCATTTGAAATGCTTTTCCTTTAATGTATCCTCTTTCTGTTCTTTGTTGTTTTGAGGGCTTTTGCCCTTCAGTCTCCTCATCAGGAGGAAAACTGCAGGCTCTATTAGGTTAAGGTACATTAATTGACTTGGCCAGTCAACGACCTTCCGCTTAATATGTATTCATGTTGAAACGCAGTCAACTGTACGTCATAACAATCATCATATCTCTGAACAAGCATTATAAAACAGAAATACACAATCAAATTGCATCGAAAAGCAATGGCAGGGTTTGTGCCAAATTGCAGCAAAGAGGAAACGAAAACGAACAGACAAGACATCAACAAAGGACAGGAAAACAAGTCATGACATGGACTAAAACTAAATGTGATCAAAACCATGCACGAGTCAAGAAAAAGACGGACCGTGACAGTTAAAGGTTTCAAATGTTTGCTTTGACGAAAATTTGGGGGTTTCGCGTTTCAGTGTTTTGCTTTTCTCTAATTCGCCAGTTCAACTACTCTGGTTATATGGCGTTAATTAGCTAATTATCGATGCTGCAATCAAAGAACCTATTAGCATGAAACACTCACAGCATACCATGTCTAATTAGTGGCTGTGTGCAGACTGTACTCATGAAGTGTGGCAATTAATTAGGATGAATGGTCATTGCTCTCGTCTCCCTCGTGCACGTTAGAGTGGTAATACAGTATCATGAATTATGTGAGCTAGAAGATGGTCTCCAAGGATGTCGAATGTGCCCTATTCTACAGGGCCTTGTAACCGTCAAGCTGCTACGTGAACTGAGTTGATTAGAATTTCTGCTTCCTGCCGTGTGAACACGACGTCAAGCTGCTACGTGAACTGAGTTGATTAGAGTTGATTAGAATTTCTGCTTCCTGCCGTGTGAACAGAATGCAGTTTTTTTTTTTGTGTGTGTGTGCTGCTGCTCGACACAGATTCATTTGTTGCTGTAATAGTAACAAGGTGGGAATTAAGTTCCCTGATAGTTTTAAATGTTGCTCAAACTAATGTTGTACAGTCAAACCTCAGTTTTCGAACGTCTCTGTTCTTGACAAAATCGTTTTTCGACCAAAAATTTCGAGTTTTTTATGCCTCGGATGACGACCGAAAATCGGTTCTCGACCAAACTGAGCGCACTTGATTGCGCCACTTGACTCCTCTCGCCTTCCTTACACGAGGAAGTGACGCTTGCTCGGGTAGACGAGGAAGTGACGCTTCCTCGTGTCGCGTTCCATTGTGAGCAGACGTGTTCAATAAAGATTTTTTTTTAAAAGCGTGGTTTCGGTTTTCCAACAAATCGGTTTTCGAACAGCCTTCTGGAACGGATTATGGTCGAAAACCGAGGTATGACTGTAATGCGATACACACACACACAAACACACACTCACGGACACTCAAGTATTGGAACAAGATCATTCCCTTTATTTTTGTTATATGGTGAAGTCATTTGGGTTTCATCTCGATGTAACAGAAGAGAGCACCTTTGCTATGAAGCCGCTCACTTTTCAATTGAGCAAAAGTATTGGGACGGACATGATGAAATTCACTGAAAGTGAATAACATTTAACATTTGGTGGCTTAACCCATACTTGGAATAACTGCATCAATCCTGCGACCAGCTGACGTCACAAGAGTATTACTTTCTTCATTTGAAATGCTTTTCCAGATCTTTACTGCAGCCTCTTTCAGTTCTTGTCGAATTCAGAGGGTTTCTCCCTTCAGTCTAGTCTCCAGGAAGTGAAATGCATGCTCAATTGGGTTTAGGTCCGGTGACTGACTTGGCCAGTCAAAGACCTTCCACTTTTTCCCCCTGATGAAGTCGTTTGTCGTGCCGGTAGTGTGTTTGAGATCATTATCTTGTTCCATTATGAAGCTAGACTTCAGAATTCAGTCTGCAGCTAACATCATGAGTTCCTCCTATCAAACTAAGAATGCAAAATTCTGATAAAGTTCAGGGTGAAGTCAACAATTTACGCCCAATTTTACCGATGCAAGGTCGAGGACAATACCAAAAGAAAGAAAACTCCACCAATGCACACAGGTAGACCGTGCTTTTCTGGGCATAAAAATAAGTCCCGACATGTATATGGACCAGCTATATCAAATGTAATTTAAATGTCGTAAAAAATAAAGACACTGAATGTGATAGTTTCAAGCTAAATCTTGACCGCACGACACACAAAATTGCAACCGTACCATAAATGTTCCTATTTGTTCTTACGTTTACCGAAAACTTAATCACAATTTCTCATTGGAGGCAAATGGCTCTGTGGCTCAGGTCACCATCCCCCAACGGTCCCCGCAGCAACAGCGTGGTTTGCTAAAAATAAATGCAAGCCTTTGTCGACGAACAGAAGGTCAATGTTTGTTAGTGTGACCGCAAGTGTCACATTGTCGGAAAGGCTTTGTGAAGCCTGTCTGATATGATCCACAGCGGACACACCCATGTTTGATTTTTGTCGTCAATAAGCGCTCATTCCATTTGTGCTAGTCATAATACACTACAAGGGTAAAAGTAAAATAGAAATATAGAAATATAGAAATATATATATATATTATGCTTTGCTTTTATTTTTTACATCATATTTTTGAAATGTTTGCATTTTTTTGTTTTTAAGTTTGACCTATAAATGCACAATCCAGATTTTGCTTTGTCATTTATAGCAATGACCTTTCAGACAAAAATCAATGTTGCCGAACCTAACCTGCAATTTTTAAGCATTACTATTACGGTATATATTTTATTATTTTTATTATAATACTTCTAGTATCATGAGAAACTGAAAAAAATGTGCTCAAGGAAAAAAAAAAGATTTTTAATGAATTAATTTAATTTCTGATTAGAAAAATGTCGCAAAAATGTTTTGACCAGTGTTATCGTCACACTTTTTTTGTTCGGTGGTGTCAGCACAAAAAAATAAAATAAAAAATAAATAAATAAATCAAAGAAAACACACTTGTAAGATAAAACCTTTCGGCGGTTTCAGTCACATGAGATTTGGCAATCTGCTGACATCACGCGTGACAACGGTTGAAACTCCCACTAGCACTTTTGGCCCGCTGGACAAACTTGCTCAATAACATCACGAACACAACACACTAAATCGAAATACACGGCATCAATTCCTTGTTTTTCGACCAACTCATGAGACATATCAGAAGTAAAAATGATACCTGTAAATGGTTCCACCCAGCTGTAATGTACTTAGCATTTTCTGAGTATAGAACTATAATCCAACCATGCAAGCTAAGATATGAGACCACTTAGGAAGATGACAGATGGGATTTGTGACAAATCCCCTTATCCTCAGCTCACTTCATTTCCAAAAGTGTCAACATGCCTGAAGTCTTGTGAGAAAATAAGAGTGCTAAAAGAGCCCATACCTTCACCTGGGCTTAAATATTTGTCAACAGCAAAATTAAATGGAAAAAAAACATATCAAGGTGAATAAAGATCCCGAAATCCCCAAATCCTCCAAAATGACCAAAAAAAGTACAATTAAATGTTCAGCCCTAAGGATAGAAATTCCGTACATTGCAATGTCTTCATGAAAAGTGATGCCGCCATTGAAAACGTTTCGTGGAAAATCATCAGTAGTATAAAATAATAAAGTTCAAAGAAACGTCTTATCACGGGATTTTTTTTTTTTGTTCGGAGAAGGCTTCCGAAGTAACTTGCCGCGAGCTATTGTATTTAAAAAAAAAAAAAAGCAGTAAAGTGCATCTCCAGCAAAGCAACACTGTTTTTTCACAGATATTTTACAAAAAAGCAACATAAGAGCTGTATCCAAAAGAACAGCAATAAACGGCCTTTAATCTTGACTCAGAAGCCAGAGAAGACCGAATATTGCCACAATTGTGTTGCATTTTTCACACAACCCCAGAGCGTTTTTGCAGCCATATCATGACAGATTTGTCATTTAGGAAGGCTCTTCATTACTACCCCAAAAGGAAGATATTTCGGGGGGAGGGATTTCAGTGCTGTTTAGCGGACAACCATGCACACCTACATTGACGCCGTCGCTGAGTGGGAATTGAACTCATGCCTCCATCGGAAGGCAAGTGTGCCGCTCCGCGATCAATGAATCGAAACAAGCCGCCAAACATAAGACATGGCTGTACCCTGCAAGAGCTAATGTCATCACTTTGTAAGCACGATGTATTTTGCGTCGTGCTGTCAAAGAGAGGATTCAAACACAAGCACACACACACACACACACACACGCACACACACACACAAAATACAAGGTGAATTAGAAAAGGATGAGGAGAGAGGGCATTGTCAACTCTGGTTGTGTATCAGTCTGTGTGTGTGTGTGTGTGTGTGTGTGTGTGTGTGTGTGTGTGTGTGTGTGTGTGTGTGTGTGTGTGTGTGTGAGAGAGAGAGAGAGAGAGAGAGAGAGAGAGAGAGAGAGAGAGAGAGAGAGATTCTCATGAAGGAAAGAATGCACAGAGGAATTCTTGTAATTGTCCAAAGTCCACTCCAACACTGAGCCTCCTCAGCCATCCATACAGCCTCATTAACACACACACGCACACACACACGCACACACACGCACACACACGTGCAGGCACGTACATAGAAACACACGCACGCACGCACATACCAGTCATTGTCTCCATGATGCTCTCTTGCCAATCTCTCATCGGCTCACTATCTTTGCAAGCACTCAGGGCATTACGTTGATTAAAAAAAGAAAAAAAAAAGATTTAATAATGCTTCAAAGCTTTTCATTCGCAAGAACAGTTGATTCCAAAAAGTCACTGGACAGCAGTTGTAATAACTTTGCCTCTATGTCACACCATGATGGATTTTAAACAAAGCAACCAAATGTTGAGGTGTATAGTTTCAGACTAAATAACACGGCATTTGCCATGTAGCAATTAATGCTGAGTAGCTCCATTTTGGGGATCTGAAAAATGTTGAGCCAGTGAACCAGATAAAGTCAATTCTCTTAGTAGTTGATGATATTTGGATGGGACACTAGCTTGTAAAAAGAGGGATTTCTAGTTGCCATGGTGACACTGGACTGCCAGTTTGAGTGGTCGACAATGTCAGCGGAGCTGCCAGGACACTTCTCATGGTGTGTTAGTGCAAACGTTGGTGCTAAAATTCCTTCAGAGTTAGTTTGGTGCCTGTGCAGTTTTGGTACAAACATACTAACATGATTAGACAATGTTTGAGGCATAATATCATAGCAGGCCTGGTTTTGTGAGCATTTATTGCCTTCACTCTGATCATGTCTTTGTGGTTTAACACATGCCCAGTTCTGCCTGAAAATTTGCGCTCACCAGAATGTCTGATGGGGTAGTTATGTGTGAAACTGGAAGGGGTAGAACTGCAGGGGGAGAAATTAAACAATGGCTTCTCAAGAGTTACGTTAATTAATTTAAAGGATGTCTTTGATGTGGTCACGGAGTCAGTCAAGCTCAGCTGTTTCTGATCGGTCACTTTGCATTAGTGCAGCAGCGGGGAAACTGCTAAGTTTCTTGATGACATCCAGCTCTCCGTTCGCGTCTCTTTTTCTATTCCCCAGCTGCGCTGCTCAAAGATGCCCTTGGGGTAGGATTCCCTGTGTCCAGGTGTGTTCGTGTGTATGGGGGTGTTTTATGCATGTGTATAGAGTTACAGACAGCCCTCCGCGTACAGCTGTCTCTCATCTGATTTAAATCGACGAAACGCCACACTGGCTGATAGCTAATCCGTTGTGTATACGCACCGCTATTATACACGCTGTTGTAATGTTGAGCGGAGCGCTTTCATCCTCTAAGTGTACGCACCATGGACCTGAAGACGTTAAAACCGAGAGGCCCTGGTCAACGACACAAAAGTAAAACATCCATTGCAGTTCAAAGATCATGTTAAGTGAGTTTGCCAATGTGTTGAGGCGTGATACAGTCTGGTGTGAGGAACAAATGATTTGTTGAAGGCACAACCATGGGCTGTTGGATATTTTCTTTGTCAGCAAAGTAGGCAAACAGCTGCATTCTGGATGGCTTCCGGGCGATCTCGCGCGGTTTTGGTGAAGGAGAGGAAAAAAAGAACGGTGCAGTCAGAGCGGGAGGAGACAAAAGCATGAATGAGCATCTCCATTTCCTGAGCGGAGACGAATGAAAGGAAATTTATTGAGGGTGCGTAGGTGGAAAAAGAAAAGACATGAATTGGACAGATGTTTTATATGAGCGTCAAAGGAGAGGCACTGCTCAAAGGTCACCCCCAGGTTTCCAACGGTGGGATGGATGAAAGATGACAGGGAATCAGTATGTGGTGGGAGAGTGAAAAAGACACATTTATAGCCACTGGTGTGCAAGTCTTCATAGTGGGTGAGTACCGTATTTTCCGCACTATAAAGCGCACCTAAAAACATTCAATTTTCTCAAAAGCTGACAGTACGCCCTCTAATCCGATGCGCCTTTTACAGTATATGGATCAATATCCTGATTTCTTGACGTATTATTTTAAATGTTCTGTAAAGCGCTTTGTTACAGCTGCAGCAGTTGTGAAAGTGCCATATAAATAAAGCTGTATTGTATTGTATTGTACTCCTTTGAGTTTAGCTCCATCTAGTGGATGCATAAAGCACCCTCAGCCACTATTGTAGCTCCTATTCTATGTGCCTGATAATGCGGTGCGCCCTATATATAAAAAAACAGTCTTAAAATAGGCCATTCATTGAAGGTGCGCCTTATACACTGAAGCACCTTCAAGTGCGGAAAATATGGTCATATCCAGTGTACATGGCCAGCTATGTGACTGTCAGACAGCACATCCTGTTTAAAATCAAAATATTCCGTTTTCTTTGTTAAGCTTAAGCGGAACTGTGACCGGTTTTATGATGGAAGTCAGATAAAATCAAGCCTGGGGGTCCAGGAGGAAAATAGATGAAGACCCCGGGAGATTGCTTTTTCAAGCCCAATTTGACAAGTTAGAAGTCACAGGAGAAGGAAGCATCCACGCTCACCAACTGGCAGCAGAAGTGGTTCACAGTCAAGCCGCCGTCACGAATTGTTAGGCATTAAGTTCCCAAAGATGATCAGTCTGAGGTTCTACGTGTATAAATTCTAAGTGGTGTTGCCAAGTCTCTGTCACAGAAAGGATGTCTGTTCGTTCTAAACATGTCATTCAAAGCATGTGCCTTGTTAGCAACATTGCAGGCCATTATTGGGCACGTATTGATTGAAGATTAGCGCTGACGACTGGTCCAGGCAAAGCGGCGGCAATCCCTCCACGACACAGTGAGAGACTTTCATTTTACCATCCACCAGAAAACAAACACTGGAGAGCTCCAAAAGACACCATTGATGTACTATACGAAACAGGAAAAGAAGGTGCAGAACGTGTTGGTGAACAGTCCATGAAAAAGTGAGTAACACACATTGAGACCAACTTGGAGAAGGAATTGCCGATTGTTGAAGATGATGGCTGATACATGCTAACGACTCAACTACCGGGCCGCCCACATAAAAATATATAATATTAATAACACACACATAGACACACCAATCTTTTTTTTTTTTTTTTTCCATTTCACCTGACACACCTGACTCTGGACCACTCCGCGGGCTCCGATCGACGTATTGGGCTAACCTGCTATTCAGTGACGAGCTGAGATGTTGCCAGCCACCATTATATGCATCAAAAAATGCAGACACAGGAAGGAACCCAGACATATGTACATTCCAAACATTAACTACTGTCTTCTGATATTTCTAAGAGGGTTTGCCTTGCTCCCGCTTTTATTCCTTAGCCTCCAGTCTGTCTGGTGAAACGGTGTATTTCAAAGGACATGAAGTGCTTGATTCAAGCACAAGACAAATTCAGAATTGTCACTTTGCCTTCAAGCGCTTCTCACACCACAAACCCGCCTTCTGTCTGCCGCCAATAATTAAAAGCGTTGTGTGACTATTTGGCTTTGCTTGCCATCAGCTGCTCTGACCAAGCACAAAGTTTTGGTTCTGTGTTAGATTTAAAGACAAACACTTCTTTCCACTGGCCGTCTCGCTTGTTTCTGTATTCCTTCCCTCCACAGTTTAGCCTTCGCCGGTCTTGTCCTCGTGCGCTTCTCTTTTCGTCTCTCCCCTCTTGCTTGTTCGATGCTTTTATTATTTAGCACCTGTCGAGTTTAGAACAGGAAACCCTGTCGTGCGAACTGTCTGAGGGAAACACAAATACAAGCTGGAAGCCGAACGGAGCCGCTTACTTAGAGACAGTGACGCACACCCGTGGTGCTGTGTACTTATATGAACACGCCGGCCACATGCACACAGTCCTGACATTTCGGATTGCACATTAGTTAATGTGGAAAGACATCTGGGCTGAATTACCACTACACCTAATGACTATTTCATGTCAAGAGAAGAGGAAAAGGAGAGTGGAGGAAGAGAGGCCAGCAACTAAACACATGGAAGAATTCACTCCTCTCTTGTGTCCTCTTGGTGTCCTTGGTTTATGCAACTTGTTCTCACAGCGATTTTGCGCAAAATCTGACATTTGATGAAAGAAGGGTACGACACAAACCGACTCAGGCCGATTTTGAGTTGGGGGGGGCAAACACCCAAAGTCAATCAAGACTCAGTGTTCGTATGTCCTTAAAAGATTATCTTAAGCAATGATCCAGTGATGTGCGCTGTGTTAAGTCATTTTTCTGTTCTGATTTACTCAGAAAACAGTCGGGTGGACAATCATAGATGTTGAATAGATGTCAATATTTACATCAGCAAATCTCTATGCAGTCAACACTGAGTTCTGAATTCTTTTTTTTTTTTGGTCATGTTTTGTGGGTTTTTATGTAACGCAACCACAGAAGGGTTCCCGTGATGATAAAGAGGGAAAATGTGATGATGACCATAGAAATGAAAGTGAAAGTTATTAGGGCACAAAAACTGCACAGTTTCAATCCAATTCCTGCTATTATTTGGAATAAAAACAAGATGAAGCGGGTTCGGTCATTAAGTGAAGCGACTCAGGCAATTTACTGCTTTTATATTTTACTATTAGAAGTGGTTCTGTTAATTTTACAATTGACTGAACGTTGCCTTATGAAGATATTAAAGGTTTTATGATTATTTCTATTACAATGATTTCCTGTGTATAAAAAAAAAAAAAAAAATCTAAAACAAATTGCTACCGGCTCTCATTCTTTAGTTTCGCCTTTAAATGATATTCAGTCCTTGGATAAAAGTTGGATACCATGAAGCTACCGATGCACCCGAATGTATCGATCCATCCAGACATTTTCTGAACCGCTTATCTTCACGAGGGTCGCGGATGTGCCGGAGATTCCACACGGGAGCTCAGATTCAGAACTCTGGTCCTCTGTACTGTGAGGCGGACGTGCTAACCAGTTGTCGGCCACCGTACCACCACTCTTATTATTTAAATGAAAAAAATGTCTTCTATCATTGTTATGGAACAGTAGCCTAGTGTACTCTGTTATAGCCGTAAGGTGATAGTGTCATTGAGTCTCAGGGTCCTAATGTGAGAGCGGAGCCGGGGCATAGAAAAAAGTACAAACCCGATCAGAATTGGGATGGTTGTTAGGCTTATGCTCTGTGTTCTTACACAAGCACTCAACACCCTACACACACACACACAAACGATTCCCCCAGTCAACGTGTATGAGGTGCATGTTGATCAGCTGATCAATAATAGATGAATATGCATGTTGAAGGGGCATTTTGCTCAAATAGAGGGGACACTGAGCCCAAGACTTGCACCCGGAACAAAAATAGGGCCCTTCATGTTCACTTGGAAGTTTTTATGATGGAGATAGCTGGACCATGGAACAAATTAGGATTCCTGTGTAACAAGTAGATGATGTAAAAAAAAAAAAAAACAGATTTAAGTGTTCACCCTACAATGATTCTGATTACAATTAAAAACCAGAAGCCATGGATACCATTGCATGTGTTCCAACACAGGAGCGATGGAGCATTACAAGATTTCACTTTGTTCTCCTTTAAAACTTCCCCTTTGAGAAAAATGCTGATGTTGGATGCCGTGATGGATTGTTCATAAACATATGGTCTATGTGAAGGCCCCTCACCCACATGAGACAAGAGCCAATTCTCTTTTCCACTTCACAGTCAGTGCTCACATGAAAGACTGCCATCTCTGCATTTGGCAATTAAAAGCACATTGCCGTTTCTTTGTGCATCATAGTTGAGGAAAGGAAGCTTTGCATTCAAAGTTGGGAAGCAAATCAACACGATTATCAATTGGCCCTGTTAATGTTTTGATTCATCTTAACCCTGGAGAACCCAAGAACCCTTTTCTTCTTTGGAAAATGATGAATTATACATTAAATGACTCGTATATGTTCACTGAACACCAAAATATATGTTTTTTTTCAAATATTCAATGCTTTAATTATTTAGGATTAGGGCTAAATTTGACCCTTTGGGATTTCAGGGTAGCATTTGAGTAGCAGAATTTATAGGGGCCAAATTTGACCCCGTGGGTTCTCCAACAGAAGCCAAGCCAAAAATGTTCTTTTATGTCTTATGAGCCACTACCCACCCCCACGACCCACCCACAGTAGTCTGATTTATATAGTGTTTGTGCGATATGAATTATCCAGCAAAATCCACTGTTTTATCCATCTTGGGGGGTGTGGCCATTTTGCCACTTGTTGTCGACTGAAAATGACATCACAGTGTTTTCACCGTGAGAACGTCACATCACCAAACCCGGAAAAATGGTGACCTGTGACAATGGACTACTGTTATTGGTGGATTTTTTTTTTTTTCATCGGGTGCAATTCAAGTTGAAAAGGTATCAAGCAACCCCGCCCCCATCGACTCTTTCCAAAAGACCAAACCCCAAGTGCTCCCAAACTATCGTGAGTAGAGAGTCGACCACGTGTCAAATGTCTTTTCCACAAGACCCGTCCGAGCCTACGACCCAAATTCTTTATCTGTGCATCTGAAAATGTCATCTTGCTAATGGCCGCTAAAGCTGCTGCTCATACATACAGTACCGCACATGCTTCCTGCCTTGGAACTAAAGCCCTGGAGCAGTTTTGCAATGTGTGTGTGTGTGTGCGTGTGCGTGTGTGTGCACAATGCATTACCACTACGATTTCACATGAAGCCATTCACATTTTCGACACGGCATGAATTACAAACTGTTATTTTTCTTTGTCCGGATGCTAGTTTGTGGGACAACACCTCGCTGGTGGATGCGAGACAA
Source organism: Hippocampus comes (assembly GCF_001891065.2). Classification (NCBI taxonomy): domain Eukaryota; kingdom Metazoa; phylum Chordata; class Actinopteri; order Syngnathiformes; family Syngnathidae; genus Hippocampus; species Hippocampus comes. The sequence continues at coordinate 782,918 of NW_017805405.1, forward strand.
AAACACACACACAAAGTGAGACACGCCCATCCCCGTCCCAAAGTGCAGTTTGTGGAGGAGGATGCTCTCTGAAGGTGATCCCCAAAGGAATTGCTTTATGTATGTCTCTCCTTTCAAGTCCTTATTTGAGTGAGAATCTTGCCAACTGGCTACAGAAAAAAAATGAAAATCACAATACTTAGAAAGCTACCCATTTTAATACATGAGTCATTTCCTCATACTGTAATCTAAACGTGTGCTTTTTTTTTTTTTTTTGCTAGATGGATTAAATGTTTGGGAGACACTGATTTTAATGAGGGGGAGATTGGAAAGAAGGATGGATGGAGCTTTTATTCAAAGGAGGGGAAGAGAAATTGGAAAGGGTGCATGATCCCACCGCCTCCTGGGACGCCTGAGTCAATTAGCCTGCCTGGTGGAGCTGCCAAGAGGATGAGTAGCGGGGAAGAGAAGCCTGGGAGGAGTGGGGGGATGCTGCTGGTAACGAATAGTGGTCTTCGTGACTGAAAGGCAAAGGGCATGAGCAAGAGAAACTTGAAGCATAGTTTTTTTTTTTTAAATTTATAATTTAAACAATTCAAATCGATGTCTTTTCAATAATTTTTTTTCTGAATGAGAGTGAAAATAGCGTAATGAAGGATACAGGGCAAACATTTAGATGGGTTGTATTGTTCTGGTAAAAATATTTCAGGACATCATATATACTTACTAGAGGGTTGCTACATCTCAAGTCTTGTATGTAACTTAACTGCTCGTCCGCTGCAGAAATATTCGCTGTGGAACTTGAGTACCGGGACTTTATAGTAATCTCAGTCACTGACTTCAATCACTTTTCAGCCTTTTATTGAACTCTGGGAGAACTGTCCAGTGAAACACAAAGAAAATGAGCACACCAACACAGGAGCTGCTGTCGGCCACAGCTCACACCAAATCTCCCACACACACACTCCCAACAATATTTAAATTGGCCACCTGAATTTCTGCCCTCAGCTTGTACCTCAAAAAGAGCGCCCAGTGAGGGTTGTTTTTGGCTTTGCGAGTGGAAAAATATCAAATATGTTACATGTTCACCTGTCGGCCTTATGAGGCAGAAACCTCGTTGAAAATTGAGCACTGACAATGAGAGAGCTATCTGCTGAGAAAACAATCTGAGATTTTGCTCTGCAGACAGCTCAAGTGAAAACCTCAGTGAAATGTAATCCTAATGAATGTCGGCCCAGACAGAGAGGAAGTGATAGGACGGTGGACAGGTTACACTAATGGACAAATCACCACTGGGCACCATCAAAATGAAGCATTATTGCCATCTGTCATCATTCCAAAAGCAATACAAGTGTTTTTCACTTTGCTCACTATCTTTTTTCCATCTGTCAGCCTCAAATGTTATAAAAGTGTGGTGAGCAGCACAGCTAGCTAGCTAGCTAGTCAACTAGCTAGCTAGCTATTCAGCTAGCTAGATAGATAGATGGATAGATAATCTCAATTACACACACAACCGCACAAAAATAGGAGAAAAAAAGAGAAATACGAAAGCAGCATTTGACGGGTCCCAAGGCAAAATTAAGATAAATCTGAGCCAGAGGTCAGGCAGACGTTGGGCCATAGCAGTAATAAATAATAAAACTATGAATACAGTCCAATTGCCACCTCAATAGCCAAACAACTAGTGCAAGTATTGTAATGACATGTTGATGAATTAAATACATCAGTATGTATTGATATGCTAAGGGTCTGCTAATCTACAATACGTGCAGTAGTGTGTACTTGCATGAGTATTTGTGTAGTTACATGAATGTACAGTGTCTTTGTGTCATACAATGTACTTGCACTGATGCTTTTATAGTAGTGTCTAGTTTGTAATGTATGCATATTGGTGATTGTCTTGAAGTGTCTATTAGGGTTTACTTACATTGGTGTTTGTGTAGTTGTGTTTAGATTATTGTGCAATTTGGGATCCAACCAACATTTTCAATAAAAATATGCCTTTTGAGTCACACAAAACATCTGAGTGCTTGGATGAAGTCAGATTTTGGGGTGTTTATATTAAGAAAGAATTGAAGATCAAAAGTTAGAAAGTCGATGCAGAGATACTGTAGTCTCATGTTATGCACCCCCCTCAATCATTACCGGCATTGTCTTTGTCTTTGTGATGGGGATACTGTACACTCAGCAGAGTCTTTGTGTGTGTTGTGCATTAGTGCGTGTGTGTGTATGTGTGTGTGCGTGTGTGCACGGGGGGTTGTGGTTCATGGTTGCGAAAGGATGGCAGGTAACTTGAGTGACAGGCTAGTTGGGGGTGAGGAGGATATGGAGGCAGAGGCGCGTCCCATCTTATCTGACAGGCGCACTGCAGAGCAGCAAAATCCCTTGCATAAGCCCCTTGAGCCCGCCTATGGGACATCGTGTTCATGTGTTTTTGTGTGTGTGTGTGTGTGTGTGTGTGTGTGTGTGTGTGTGTGTGTGTAGACGCTTGCTCTGGAACAGACAGTTACGAAACTATACGGGTTCTTGCTTTCGTGTAACATGAAGCGTAAATGTGTGTGCGCGCGCGCACGCTTTTGTGACAGGGAGAGAGAGAATCTCGTTACTTTCCCCATCACTGTGTAGAGCTTCCTAATTCCTCCTCACCTTCAACAGTACATCACTGCTCAAGGTGATCCGACAGGACAGCTCCCTCCCCCCTTGCCTTCTCTATTACATAGACACGCACACACAACAGTAACACACATGAAAATAGATGAACATTTCTAAATTAAAAAAAAAAAATCACTGGACAACATTTGCAATATTTGCTTTGTTGGTATGAAAATGTGTTTTCCTAGACAGGATTCCCCCATTTATGTAAGAATTTGCCGATTTTTGTTTGGAAACCATGAAATCTCCATCATTTGCTGAAACTCACTTATTGAAACTCTTTGTGAGGTTTTTTTTTTTTTTTTTGTACTTTTCCATTAATCGGGATTTTAGTGCCTTCCTTTGGAATCTTTGACGACACACCCCGAGTCAGAGATAAGCTTATAATGTCAGGGAGGAGCTAAACGGCAACCGTCTATTGCCCCTTCATGATGATTTTAACTTTTTATCATTTTGAGATTCTGTGTGCTGTGCACTATTAAAAGAGCATCAGTAAACAATCAATAAAAACACGTTTTACAATGACATGTTTGATCATCTCCATTTTCCGCCAGAGCACTTCTGCAAATACGCTCTTCTTATCAAACCTATTGACTTCATTTTGATGAGAATTGTTTGAAGACGGGCAGATCACGGCAGATGTGTTTTGCTCTTTTGAACTTGGTTTGCTTTGACTAACCAGAGGGCGGCAAAACAGCATGGTTGCTAATACAGTTGTAGTTACATTGCTGTGTTGACTTCTGAAAGCGTTTGAGCAAGCATGGAAGGCCTTGTTGGCACGGACTATCCACCACCGCCTTGGTGATGACAGCGAGAAGAAAGAATATGCTTCTGATTTCCAGAACTAGAAATCAATCTTTCACTGTCACAGCCTTTGTTGCCTTGAAAGTCTATTTGAGGTTTCCGAACAATAACACAACCGCAGCTTGTCTACGAGTAACATTGGATATGTTACTCGTCCTTCCTCTGGGAGCTCTCTTCGGGTGATGAAGAAAGATTGGCCAGCGTGTCCTCAGCACGAACTGAACCTCAGGCCAATCAGCAAGTTTAAATTACTGTATTTCCTTATCTGTTGACAAGAGGTCCCGCTGTTAAGAACTCAGCTGACCCTTTGTGAAGACACACCTAAATTGATTTCCCCAGGTATTACTATGCAAAAATATTGAGGTACTTAAGATAGCCTTGTCACCAAATTTCACAGTTAATTTGTACGTGTGGTGAAACTCCAGACGGGATGGGTGACACCCATGACATCATTTCGGAATTTCAGATCAAGCTAAACATCTTTCTTTCTTTCACTTTGTTTTTTTTTCGCACCTCCCTGAATGCGAGTGCATCTCCAGTTAAGAGTTTTTCCAAATCAATTTGAGTGTTATCACTTGTTATCCAAAATATGCTTCCTCCGTGTCCCTTTCTGTGACCTCAGGTTCAACTCATCTGTTACCATAATATCCCAGGTGTGAATCTTGTTTACACATATCATATGACACTGTTAAAATATGACACTGGAGCTGTAACCTACTTGAGAGCCTTGCATACTTCATGGACTGGCTGAGTCTTAGCCAAGATATATATATATATATATATATATATATATATATATGGTACTGGGTTCCGGCCTTCTGTGTGGAGTTTGCCTATTCTCCCCGTGCCTGCGTGGGTTTTCTCCGGGTTCTCCAGTTTCCTTCCACAGGCTGATTGAACACACAAAATTGTTCCGAGGTGTGAGTGTGAGCGTGGATGGTTGTTCGTCTCTGTGTGCCCTGCGATTGGCTGGTTCAGGGTGTCCCCCGCCTACTGCCCGAAGACAGCTGGGATCGGCTCCAGCATGCCCCGCGACCCTTGTGAGGAAAAAGCGGATCGGAAAATGGATGGATGGATAAAATAATTTTAGCTCATTTTCCACATTAGTGTAGTTCATTTGGTCAATCAAATCAGTCAAACAGTCTGCGCAGTTCTAAACCCATTCAAGCAGGGTTCAGTTGTGACGACAAAGCAGTTGGACCTCAGGCCAATTCGAACGATCAGTGTTGGAAACTGCACGAAAAGTTAATCTCGATATCTCCTTCGAACGGGATTTATAGTATGAAGCAATATGAGCATGGTGACACCTGCCTTCCAACAAACATGGTGGGTATGGTGTTAAAAATGTCACAGTTTCCATAATCAAAAATCTCTTTGTCTACAAAAAGACCTAACACATTTGCCATTTAAAAAAATGCAATCCAGTATTTGGGCGTCATGATTAGACTGAATAAAATAAAATTAATAACATATTTGCCATATTTGTGTTTCGCACATCGGGAAAAAAAACACATCGGTGGAAGAATGAATAAAGGAACCCAATGAAAGTTTGATGCACGAACAGCCTTTTGCTTTTTATTGGACTGAGAGAACAACCTCAACTCTCATCTGTCCCCCCTGGCTGCATAGGAAAAAAAAAAAAAAGAGTCAATATTTCAAGACAGCAGACACACTTATTAAATATTTCAAACAAAGGGAACTTGGCAGGCTCTCTCTCTCCATATATATATATATATATATATATATATATATATAAATGTGTAATAGTATTATACGTGAAAGCACCATGCATAAAACTTCAAATCTTTTGTCATCCAAAACGTGTGTGACCAGTTATGGCTGACAGGGGAGAGTTCGAGAAGAAGGTTAATGGGTTTTCACAGCGAGTAAGGGGTTGAGATGGGGGTTAATGGCTTTGAGGGTGTGGCGGTGGATCACTGACCGTCATGAACTCAAACATCAAGTTACCTCTGCAGTCTCGGCGAGTAATCAGCAGAGGCACCCTGAACCCCCCCCCCCCCAGCGGGTTAAATAAATGTCTACTTTGCGGTGACAATGTGAACACAAAGGCCAATGCATCATGTGAGCAGGTGCACAATACTGCCTGTCCTTCAGAGATTACGCTAGTCTTTTATTTTGACCGGCAATCTCACAAACGTACTTCCGGCTACATACAACAACGGCTGGCTATATTTTGACCTTTTTCTCATAATGTCTTTACATGGACACTAATCTTTTTATATTACCGCTGCCCCATGAATGCATGAATCTATGACACTATTCTAGCAAACATTCTCCATTCCACAATACGTGAGAGTCTAAAATGTGTGCCTGCCAACTTGAACAAGTACATTGGAACTCCACTTGGGAGTCTGGGTTACTAATATACTGGCTATCACAACTTCCAATCACAAGATCACCTCTGCATGGAGAGATAAATGCGAAATAACAAAACAGATTAGCTTTGCAGGCAGAACTGTCTTAGCTTATCGAGGTCATCCGCCTTTTTTTGTGTTTCTTTGTTTCCATTAGATTGCAATGCTTTGAGGTCAGACCAGGTAAACTCTAGCAAGCTTTGTTTATGTTCTGCCAGTCTTGAATGCAGCATATCAAGCCTTTCACACTGCGCACAACTTGAGACAAAAACCTCTCCACCGAACCCACCAATCTCCAAAAGACGACAAAATAATTTTACAGCGTTACAAATGACCTCTGCTGAATATTTTTGCTTCCACTCTGAAGACAACACAAAGCATTTCAAACAATATCACTGGCTGCTAATTACTCCAACAGGACAATTTCACGATCCATTTCTTGGAGGATGGCTGATGTCTCAACGACACGGTCCACTGACACAACAAACGTGGTGTTTGATTTTCTGTTCAATGAAGAGCTTTACTTCACACAAGTGTGTCAACCTCAATATGTACAGTAGCTCTGTTGCTAACGGGGGCTTGTGAGGTCTGATAATGGAAGGGTTACAATGCAGGTCAAAGTGGCGCCGGGTAGGGAATGTTCCAAAGACCAGCAAGACCTGGGATTACAGGACTGAATAGATGAGATGACAGACAAAACACACACCTGAAAGCCCTCCCACGGCGGAATAACATCAACTCAGTATGGGAAAAGATGCTAACGCTCTGCCTCACATTAAAAAAAAAAAAAAAAAAAAAAAAAAAAAAAAAAAAACAAAACAAAAATATAAAATTTTATA
>NW_017805405.1:789640-817123 GCF_001891065.2 Hippocampus comes
GACAAACCAGAAAAAAATACAAATATAAAATTTTATGAAGGCAGATGAGAGTAAGAGATGGAGAAGGGGATGGAGACCCCGGCAGTGGCCTGTCGTTTTGAGCTGTGGATTTGGGAGATAACCAGCAGTAAAACGACAAAGGGTCAAATGAAGTTAAGAGAATAAAAGGGGCAGAGGAGCTTAAGGCTTGGTGCACAATAACCAGTCGGTCACAATACCAGGACAGTCCCACAAATAATATGTGAATGCTGACCAATGAAAAGCAGGTACAGTCTTGCCTTGAGATATGAGTTGAGTTTGTTACATCGTAATGACATGATTAAAAAAAGTTTTTGTCACATTTTTTTTTAATTAAATAGACACTGTGCTGTTCCTTCTGGTGTATGCACCACAGCCACGTGAGGGCTGTATAAAACAGACAGTGATACACACAAAGAAAAGTTTCTCAACTGACTAAGTAAACTGCATTAATATTAGTTATTTTTTCAAAGAGGACAAAGAGTATATGCCTGTGAGTATTGTTATATTGACCGGCTATATGTGTTGCTCCAGCATTTTTGTTCACAAAAAAAAAGATGCTTCAAGGTTTATGACACAGATGCTGTTTGTTAGCCCGTCTATGGCATTTATATTGCTTATTAGCTTTAAACTAAACAGACTTTCCCTAGGCAAAGCTAAGTTGTTTTAAATAAACAACGTGCAATTCTCTTGGTGATATGTTTAGTTTGATAGTAAACTTCAGCTGGGAAGGACATTTAAAAGCTTGAAGCTTCTTTCGTTCGGACAGCTGCCTCTCGTAAAGTGATTTGGGTTGAGCTGAGTTCCCTGCCAACCTGCAGCACTTGTCTAAAATTTCCGCTCGCAAGTCAAAGCAATACATATCTATCTATCTATCTATGTAGATAGATAGATATATAGATAGATATAGATATATACATACATATTTTTGGACTATAAGTCTCATTTTTTTCATATGTTGGCTGGTCCTGCGATGTGGATGTATTAAAATTAGAGCTGGTACTGACACCCAAAATCCTCGTTCCGTAGGCTTGCGTTCAGAAATTCACTGTGACGCCTTAACACCACTTTGACGGTCCATGTGTTTAGAAACCCAGCACGCACTCCCCTACCATTAATTTCCGAACACAGCCTATGTTATAAATCAGTCAGCAGTTGGTACTCGAACTGTTACCATCTGTACTGCTTGACGCACTGAGCACCTGCTGAGCTTGCGGATGCCGCATGCCAACGAAAGTGGTGGTAATGCACCAAAAGTATTTGCTAATCGCCAAATGTAATTCAAAGAAGAAATGTGTGATGTATCGCCAGTTTAGCACGCGGCTTTAGCCAGCAGCAAGGATTTAATATTTACAGAACCAAAAGGCAATGAGTGACCAAGATTCTACCTTTTGCCACAATGTGATGTGAGATTCTCGTGAAGGTAAGACTTTTTAAACTAAAAAGAAACAATTTTCTGTATTTAGAAGCAGAAATTTCATGCAACTAGAACTTGTTCGCTGCTGTCAACATTATTAAGGAATGGGAATTTTGAGTGCGAGCCCAAGTTCTACTGTTCCTTGTCTCGGCTTTTGTCAAATAAATTCCCCCCCAAAAAGTGGTTTATTCTCCAAAAGGATTTATAATCTCAACAATATGGTCATTTTCAAATTTATGAATTCAAATCTCAAGGCTAGCCACAGTTTTAAGTCAATGAAAGAACAAATCATGGATAAGGTTTATAGACATCGATCACAAAATATTTTTTCAAATTATGTTTAAAATGACTTAGCAACACTTTAAACATGTTGACCCATTTCATCAGAGCAATAGAATGCAGATATTGGACACACCTGAACACACCTTGACTATCTTTCTCTCACACAAACACACACACAAAACTTCCTCCATCAGTTACTCATTACGGGCAAACCTCTGCAAGACAAAACACACAAGGCAGTTGATATAAGAGGGCAAAGGCCCAGCAATAAAGGTGTGTCTCACCTTTGTCACCAGCAGCTCAGCTCCTCTGGCTTGTGTCCCGCCTGTGTCATCAGCCCCCCCTGGCAGGTGCCAATTCCTCCACGAGGTAAATGGGCAGCAAAGGGGAGCTGTATCCTCAATCTTTTCTCGCTACTATACTCCTCTCTTCGGGTCCTGCTGGGATTTTTGCAGCTGTGTAGTATTTGCCTTTGTGTGTATGAGACGACATAACTCCAAGGCTCCCGGAATTCCCGGAGTCCTGTGCTGGTAGAGCAAGTGTGGTTTCGCTCCTCTCTGTCCTTCCTCTTGGAGAGAGGAGGGGGTGGGACGCCACACAGGAGTGATTCCAGTTCTTTCTCTCCTTCCTCCACCTTTTCTTTTTTTCCCACTGCCATCCAAAATCCCATTCCGACTGTCCTAACGTGAATCACACCTTCAGGATCTAAGGGTACACAACAACAATGGAAGGATCTTATTTGCAGGAAACACAACAAAATAGCCCTAAATAGGACCAATATATATTTTTAAATGATAATTTGCATGGCTGGCTAATAGTTATCATTGGTAGTTGTGAAGAAACAAAAGAATTTGATTACAAAAAGTTTATCATATTTTAAAACAGTTCCAGTTCCAAGGTGTTTTAAGAACATCTTTGTTAAATACTTTGGTCAAAATCTAAGAACATTTTAGAGTCCCGATTTCTCGTTGAATTTGCCCGTTTTTCGGGAACGTCCCTGATCATGTAAGTGAGCAACTGAATATTTCGCCCAACAATTCACCATGATGTCACAAGTTCTTCTGGGTGACAACCCGGAAGTACCGTGGTGCCTATTGTTTACAAATATAACACGTCCTGCAAGACTTGTTTGACAGTCGGAACAATAATGAGAAAACTTGGCAAAAATGACCACCACAATGCAGATATCTGAAAAGCTAACAGCTAGCTTACATATGTATTGATCTTGAGCGTGTTAGCTTACTCCTGAGCTAACCTAGCTGTGCCGTTCCTTCTTCTTGGTATTTTTCTGGAAGTATGAATTCACTGCGGTACATTCATTGTTCAGTCTTGTACTATGTCAGAGTTATTATGCTTTGTCAGTGCTTTTGTCACGTGTTTTCAACATTTGTTCAGCTATACTGTTTTTCCATTGACGGTACTATTTACCCACATACTGTAATCACAATGTTATTTTTGAAGACATCAGGTTCACCCTTTTTAAGCAGTTCAATGTCCAGCACCAAATTGTTTTGACCATGCAAACAAACAAACCAAAAGTAACAGTCACTTCGATCAAAATGGGCTTATGTAAATATTTGAGACTCAACCGCTCGATGAGGCATGAAAGCAGAACTGGGTGTGACACACACATTGACGCCCACCTCTTCCAGCTCAACTCCACTGCCATCGCAGTCCAGAGGTGAAGTGGCTTCTTCACTGTCCTTGTGTGGCATTAAACACAACGTGGGTCATCTTCAAACCCATTTGGATCTGGTCCATCATTGTTCGGTAGTCCTTTAGATTTTCCCCAATGACAGTGGGGCCTCATACCTTGATGTTTTGTCTAAATGTACCTGGCCATTTTCCACAATGTATAGCACGCCACTCATCCTAAGTCAGCTGGGATAGGCTCCAACTCACACGCCAGTTCCAACCCGAAGGAGGACGAGTGCTACAAAAGACTTCCATTCCTAAGGTGGCAAAGTAACCCAAATTTGTATGCAAATCAGAGTACGCTATAGTTTATTAGTAAACTACTTTAAGGCAGAAACCATGATGATAATATATATTTTTATGAATGACACCTCTGGGCCACAAATTTAAAATAATCAAAAGAAAAATGGTAAATACGGACAAATATTTTATGATGGCACACAACCATAGCAAGAACTGACCAACCGGATCCACTTCTCTTTTCATAAGCTCATCATTCACTGACTCTTGCAGCCTATTTAGAAATGTGTTTGCTCATAATTAATTCATCAGCGATTGATTTGCTACTCCCATACTATCCTATGACACGCACATGCAGGAAGAAGGTTTCCCGCCATTTTATTCATGAAACAAAATAGGGAATGTCTTTGTCTCTTTGTGCTTCTCTATCATGCTGTCAGGGGCAGACACACACACACATTCACTTGACCCTGCCCCTCTCTCCTCCGTCATTGCTAACCTTTCCTCAAAGGAGCCTGTGGTTTTCTTTTCTTCATTTCGCTTCCTCTACGTTATCTGAAATTACTCATTCCTTTTAAATCCTTCCATCTGTCTTTTTCGGGGCGATATCACTTTAATCCAGTTTCCATCTGCCTTTAATAGTTTAGCATCAATTTACATGCGGCTCATTTTTAACTTTATTTTTCTTCACCTTTGCGCCGCCGCCCAAGCTGTAAAACCTTTTGTGTGACCTTTATTCTACCTTTATTTTTACATTCTTTTAGCGAGGAACACACACATTGCTTTCATTTAAAAAAGGAGAATAGGGGCCACACAGAACCCCCCCCCCAAAAAAAAATTACAAATAAATACTTTGTGACCTAACCATTTGCTGAGATCACTATTATTTACAAGATAAAAATGCTTTAAAAATGTTTAAAAAAGTTTTTATAATGTCATTTGGTGACTATGTCACCACCAAAACAACAATGGTGGATCACCAAACTCAAGACGGGTTCCAGCAAAGTGTACATTTACTTGAGTTACATTTACTTTGAAACCTGTAAAATAGTTTGTGTCATTTCTTCTCACCTGATTTAACACCAAATAAGCCCCGTGTACACATCCCTCCCTCGCTACTTTTACCGCTATTCTCCGTTTGTTCAAGGCCTCTTTTAACGAGGCCGACCTCCTCCCAGGTCTCAGCAGGCTATTGTCAAAGCTGACGTCTGGCCTCTCTCTCACACATACACGCGCACACACACACATGGCTCATGCACTCAAGTGTACACGTAGCCTCTTCTGTCCTTCGTCCCGCCCTGCAGTCGTCCACTTTTAAACATTCACACATGCAATCCTCCCTCCATGATGCTGCATTGCCCTTCCTTTACCGGTCAGTGGAGACTACTGTACTTGTCGGCCAGCAAGTATTTGTATCATTATGTGTGTCCTTCAGAAAGTCACAAAGATTTGTAACAACCCCCTGAAAATGAACAGTTCCACATCACAGTAAATTCTCAAGCGGATGTAAATGCTGCAAAAGTGATTTTACAAGTGACTTAAAAGTAATTCAAACTACTGAAATCAATCAATCAATAAGGATTTGCTTTTGACGTAAGGGCTACTCAAATAAGCAAGTTGGCATACGATCACAAGTTAATGCACGGATTATCTCTTTTCATTCTGATTCATATAAATATTTCATGCCTTAAACTATACTACACTTCAAAGAGTTCACTCACTCACACACACACACACACACACACACACACACACACACACACACACACACACACACATTAATGATTTATGTCATGGGGATTCTGCTTCTGCTTCCTGCTTGACCAAAGCACTGACACTGTAGGACATGTATGTAACATTATGTATAAATATTAAAAACAGCCTGATCACAACTAGAATTAATTGAAGGTTCATGGCACACCTCCAGTTCTTCACTACAATGCCGATGAGTGGATGAAGAGGATCCCACATATGTCCCTTGGTGCCCCCCCCCCACACACACACAGCATGAACAGGTGCAGTTGAATTGCTGTAGTGTTTGTAAAATGATAAGAATGCACATGTGTGTGCGTGTGTTACATTCATTAAAGACTGAAATAATTTTACAGCCCAGCAGAGCACACAGCTGCATCGATTACAAAACCACCTGACCTCACCCAGTTTGTGTGTGTGCATGTGTGCATGGGTGCATGTGTGTGTCAGCATGTGTGTACATGTGGCAACCAGAAACCTTAATAATGCATTGAGATGGTAGGCTTGTTGTGTGGACGTGTGTGTGTGTGTGTGTGTGTGTGTGCGCGCGTGTGTGTGTGTGTGTGTGTGTGTGGGTGTGTGTGTGTGTGTGTGTGTGTGTGCGCGCGTGTGTGTGTGTGTGTGTGTGTGTGGGTGTGTGTGTGTGTGTGTGTGTGTGTGCGTGCGTGCGTGCGTGTGTGTGTGGTGGACCTTTTGATTTTCCTAGAAAAGCAGGGTGTATGCCATTGGGCATCTTCCACTGAGCAAATGGATTAGAATGAATCCTGTGTATCCGTGGAATTGATCTGATTAATTTCTGCATGGGTGACTCAGGAAGAAGACTTGTATTCTTTTTATCTGGACAAAGAACACATGAAATGTTGGAGCAAATCATCTAAATCATCAAGGGCGTAGTTGTTTAATTTTAAACAACTTGCAAAATGGGACAATGAGAGCACACTTGTACCAGCACTGATTTTGTATGGGGGGGGTAGTGTTGGCGTAATTTGACTGTCGCCACTCGACAGCCCCAGGACGCTTGTGTCTTATTGGGTCTTTAATGGGCAGCATTTTTCACAGCCCTGTTTTGTTCAGCGGAGATGTCAGCACTGTTGGACAGTCTGCATTGGTGCGGATGGATAGATGGATGGCTTGTGAAGCCGAAGGTGAGGAGAGAGGAGCGTCGGCGCGGAGCACGGATGTGTACTTGGAACCGAGAGTCGCCGCTTGGAATTGAAGCGGATTTACATGGGACGGGAGAAGTGAACCAATCTCTTTTTTTCTTCAATGGACGCTACAGCTACTTGTTTACTTTCAAACTTGATTTGTAGCACATGTGTGGGACGCTTTGAGCATGACATCTCTGATCCACTGGTGAAAGGACACTTAGAGTTTTTCTCCTTTTTCATCTAGAACTGCTTCAAATAACAAGACGTATGCAGTCATAGTGGCTACGATTGCATGATTTGCACGCATGTTTATCATTATGTATCACGTTCAATAATACACCTTCCACTGTGGAAAAATTGTACAAATATTACTGGTGCAAAATTTGATGATATTTATTACCACACCAAAACATTCTTCATCTTAAGCTATTTTGGCAGAGTATAGCAGCAAAATCCATAAAGCTGTGCCACTGTCGAAATACTATTGGTATTTCTTGACCAACCTGTATCAAGGGGGTGGAGAAGGTGCCGAAATTAGAGGGCTTCGCTCTCCGAAATGCCATTCTACTTTTGCATCACACTTTTACTTTCAGAAGAAACTTATGGAATGCTTGTTAAATGTCAAAGGTTTCAGTTACTCTCCTTGAGACAGGAGCCAGTGATCCGTGAAAAGCCAAGAAACTAAGTGACAGAAAATGGAAACAAAAGAAGGAAAGAATGAAGTGAGAAGCACAAAGTGTTCCCTGTACTCAGCTATGAATGCCAGACAGTTCTGGGCCACTCTCCCAGGCCTGGAGGTCAACTGGATACCAGAACCAAGCCAGTGGTCCACACCACAGGGATGAATGATCGTCAAAAGTGAGGGGAAATAGACTGCAGAATACTTCACGTTGCTCCTTTTTCCTCCACTGTCTGGAATTTAAGATGTCTAAGCGGTACACAAGCACAGATAACATTTCCAAATTAGCAAACAACTTCCATGAGTTTATTATAACACATGCAATAATCTTTGGGCTAGGATTCCGAGCGTATCTCAGATCGAATGTTGTCACTATCTACTTTTGACGCGACAATAATATCCCAATACCCTTTTAAGTGAAGTCGAGATGATACGATTTACGGTTTACCAATTATTGTTTCACATTTGATTCATTGTCACTGTTGTATTTATCCATCCATCCATCCATCCATCCATTTTCTAATCTGCTGATCCTCGCGGGGTTTGCTGGAGCCTATACCAGCTGTCATCAGGCAGCCGGCGGGAGACACCCCGAACTGGTTGCCAGCCAATCGCAGGGCATACATAGAGGAACAACCATTCACACTCACAGTCACACCGAGGGACAATTTAGAGTGTTCCTTTAACCTGGCATACAACCTCCATGCAGGCACGGGGAGAAAACTCCACAAAGGAAGGTCAGAGCCCGGATTCGAACGCGTGACCACTGCACTGTGCAGTGGATGTGCTCACTTTCAAACTTGATTACAAGTTGACACCCTACCCAAAAAAATATCATTACACTTTTTTCAGCAGTCTTGATTAGAATTATAAAGCATTTAAACCTTTATGTATAACAAAATAAGAAGATGAGGAGCTAGTTTTAAATCAATGTCAGAAATGCGTTGAAGGACACATAAAGCCATGCCTGACAAAAATTTGCTTTCGACGAGCGTAACCATCTGCTGTATATGGAGACTAATTCTTGCGGATGAGGTTAACCTCCAAATTTTTGGTGCCATATAAAAAAAGATTGTCTGTGTTGGGATGAACGTGACCATGAAATTAGCGGTCTGCATTGCTATTAAGATTATTGTTATGTGTGGTTACAATCATATATTTCTACGTTTTCCCAAAGACATGGAGTCTGCCATAGCGACCTTCCAGATAATGAAACTAGAGCCAGTTAAAAGCGAACGTGACCTTGTTGGCTCCATGCGCTGACGTACACATTGCTTGCCTTTCTGATACTGTCTCTACACTCTCTCTCTTTGATTGATGGGAATTGCCAGAATAGAATTATACAACTTTAAAATTATATATTCTGATCCTTCCAAATGACTGGAATCTCTTTTGTAGTTTTTGTCATCATGATAACTTGTATACAAAGAAAGTGTAACCTTAACCTCACGCTCCGTGAATCAAATTCAACCCACGAGCGTGTATAATCTCATCAGGAAGCGGATGAAAGGATTGTATGGGGACCATAACACCTGCATGTTGTCATAGGGTAACATGTTTGAGATTTTCTACATGTAATGTGTGTTGATTGTGAGCGCCACATCAGGGTTGTTCACACATCCCGCTTTTGCATTTCCACATGCTCGGGATTGTTATGAGATGACAGGCAGATAAGCCCTGCATTTACAGCCCAAATTCATTCGCACCGCTCCGTGGGAAACGAGCGCAGAGTTGGTGCAACTGTGTGCGAGTCACATCTCAAAACACAAAACAGCGATACCAACGTTACAGTTTGTGTTGTGTTTTGTTTTTTTAGGGGGGCGGGGGGGACGTTCCCAAATATATGGTTGTGTTCATAGTCATGCAAATGTGAAGGCCAAATTCCGGCGAACGTTCAAGGATTTAATTTGAGTGTTTTTGCTTTTTTTGTTGTTTGTTTTTCTGTGGCTTTTTTGAGTAAAACTTTATCTCATCGGTGGCCCAATGGATGACTTCACACCAGGTGTCAGCAGATTGTACAAGACCTCTGCACAGATTTATGTTGATAACACTGACCCAGAAATGAATTATTTCTATTTTGGCATTCTCAGTGGGCACCCCTGTATACTGTGGAACATCTAATAAAGATAAGTTCATTGGAAACTCAGAGCACTCCCTGTTCACTATGTAAGAAGACCATCCAATCCATCCAAACCCAATTTAGACTAGACATTCAGTGGTTCTTAACCTGGGTTCGATCGAACCCCAGGGGTTCGGTGAATCGGTCTTAGGGGTTCAACTCAAGATGTCAATTAGTTATGACACGCCTGCTTGGCCATCGCTGGCTGCAGATGATCACATGACATTGCTTGTCCAGTCAGTGCTGCGGGAAATTTAGTTCGCTCAGTCGTCACCATGTGACTGTCGTGATAGTGTATTATACATTTTAAAAAACCTATACTTATGCCATGTAATTTTATTTACCATTTTCTATTTTTCATAAATGTGCTTTTTTTTATGTCTTGAATTTGTAAAAAAAAAAATATTTATTTTATTTTATTTTTTTTTTCACTAGTGAAGGGTTCGGTGAACGTGCATATGAACTGGTTAGGTTCGGTACCTCTAACAAGGTTAAGAACCACTGGACTAGACCATTAAAGGAAAAAAAATGACAGCTGCGACTCATCCCCATACATGGCGTGATTTGATATATGGACGCTCTGCAGCATGAAATGAGCGAGCCTTTAAAAAGCTTTGCGGCTGCGCACAATATGTTGTACGGTATCATATCACTTTTTAAACCATGTGTCAGTCAAGTTGCTTTCGAAAGAGGGTCAAGGGTGAGAAGAAAAGGCAAAGTGTGGAGATATTGAAAGGTACTTGAACGGTGTACGGAGCAGAATTGCATCCCACAAATGCAGACTGAGACAAGATCGAATACAAAAAAAAAAAAAAAAGAGTTTGTGACACCAAATTGAACAATGCAATGTTTGGTCACTTAAGCAGGATGGTGGGTTTTTTTGTTTTTTGGAGGTGCTTGATCTATCGAAAATAACAGTCTTTGACTTCTCAGTGTATTTCTCTTCTCTGAAATAAAAAGGGTATTTACTCATTTGATTTCCATCAGATGTTGTGTGTTTTTCCAAGTGGTAGCCAAGGACACTTAAATGTTGATAAGTAGAAAGACACAACAGCCCAGCTCCTCAAAAAACACTTGAGAACAGTCTGAGAAGATGTCGCATGCATAAGCGCTGCCCCTTTGTACGCACACACAAAAGAATAGTGGATAAAGATGCTTGTATGGTAACTATCTGATATCTGTCTGTTATTCTTTCCCTTTGATATTCTTCCATGCCATCATCTTTTTCTTTGTCCTGTCCTCGGTGATCCTCTCTTGTTTTTCGAAGTACTTCTTTTTCCAGCGCTCTTATCCGTCCTCGCTCTCTTTTATTTATTTTTTTTGTTTCTCTCAGCATCCTGCCCTTGACTCTTGTCTCTCCGTTGTGTCTGCTCCTATTATCATCTGTTTTATTTTTGAATCCGCCTGTCGTGGCTTTTTCGTATATGCAGGAATGATGGACCGTGTTCGTGCACTGTGGTCATTTGAAGGTGCAACAGCGGTGTAACTGTATGCGTGTCGGAAGCTCTAATGACAGTATGTGAACGTGTCCCGTGATTTAGAGAAGGGAAAAAAAAACAGTCCAAGTCAAGCGACAGTGGAGATGGTACACTATCAAAATAAATGCTTTGAAATGAAAAAAGAGGTCCCCTGGAAACAGTCAGATTGGCAGTAACCTGTCAGGTACTTTTAGATTTCCCTGTTATTATGCTGTTGCTATTCTCCGTGATAACGCAGTTCCAGCCAGACGTGTCACAAGTGTACCATATCACCCAATTCATTATTTCGGTCTTTCACGTCTCCGTCTGTCATGACACCTGAGCAATTAGCGTGACTTTTCTGTGCCACCCCCATCACTGATTCGTGATTCGTGACTTGTGCTGTGCTGACGCTGAACACAAAGTGAATTTGCGGCTCCGTGTCGTCTTCAGCCACGTCAGCTAGCTAGCCAATAGGTGCGCCACGGTATCCACGATACGAATGCCGGAAAGCAGGAAGGTAGAGCGGTTGTGCAAGATGGCCGCACGGTTTTGTTTATATACTGTATATAGATGTACAGTATATATTTATTTATGTGTGTGTGTAACAATGTCGTGTTAATTTCATTGCATTTATTTATGAAATGTGTACTGGCCAGCGTTTTGGTGGCCCGACACAGCGGCATACTAATGTTGGATGCAGAAATTTTTGAAATATCCGGTTCACTGAGCATTACAGGTATAATAAATTCACGTTCAGTGATTTCCACAACAAAACACGGACAATCTTTCACATTTCGCAGCTGTGATGTTTTCCCATTCAAAGAACGTGCATTGTTGAAGTTGAGTTGGGGTCCAAACATCCTTGACTGCGTTCCTTTTGTTTCTTTGTTTTGGGACTGTTTTGACTCATATTGTCCTAAAGGCAGAGGAATGATTGGCAGATATTAGGGTGTGGTGTGGGGGTTGACAAAAAAAAACATGAAAACGAGTTAAGCAACTTAGAGAGTTCCCCCAGGGGAGAAAGGGATGTCGAGATTTTGACAAAAAATGTGAGAAGAGGGGGAGAATACGGGTGGGAGGAAGGCAGTGAGGCAAAGGTAGGATGAATGTTTGGTGGTGGATGGGGGGAAGGGGCTGAATGTGTGTTAAGTGGATAAGACAGAAAACTGAAGGGGCAACAACGGGTGCCAAGAGGATCAGATGAGAGATTGAAGCGATGGAGAAGAGGCGGAGAGAAAGGCTCAGCTATTGTGAGTGCTTATTGCCATTGTTATAGACTGGGAACTTGTGCCAGACACTCCCCGAAACTTTGCCAAAAGCCCACATAGGATCCATAGAACCCCTCCCAAAGCCTGTGCACCAAATAGACAAGTGGGCGGGTTGGGGGCCGGGGGGAGGGGTTGGGATGTTCAGGAGAAACAGAGGATGATGGAGAGGAAGGTGAGTATTCCCTCAGGAGGCTAAATAGGCAAATGTGAACACACAAACTGAAACACACAAGAGCATAAGCGGAAGATACGCCAAGTGCTTAAGCCACAATGCAGTCATGTTTTCATGTCTAAACAAATTCATTTCTGAGCCCAATGGTAAACGGAATAGAAATCAAACACACACACACACACACGCACACACGTTTGGGTTTTATGGCTGCCGTTGGTAATCGTTTTTCTAGGAATAAAGCGACTATAAATGCTGATTGGCCTTTAAGTGTTCATTTCCTGGGCAGACTCTTTACGAGTGGCTTTGTTTGATCTTGACCAAGCTTGCTCAGTTTCACACCAACACACAGAAAGCAAGAGAAGCAGCGGAACACCAGTTAAAACATTGAATTCTGTCGTAAAGCCAACACACACGCAGGGGGGCATCTGATGAGAAAGCGAGATGTTATGAGAGGGAAATCCGAAGCCATTGGAAAGGGACTGCAGGTGCATGGGAAAAGCCTCAAATTATCACCATGCCTCAAGCCACTATCACAATGGATTCCAAAAACACCTTTTCACACCATTTTCTAAAACACCAACATTTAAACACCTTCGTCATTGAAAGGGTGTTTGTATTTTCATGACTTTCAAGGTCATCCTTTTTCAGCTAATTGGACTCTTCAGAATTATTCAGCTTCGGCAGATGTCTGTGCTGTCCTGAGTGAAATAGTAGCTATTGTCGCAACTTCTATGAACAGCAATAGTGCATGATAAATTATGACGACCTCGTTTAGTAAACTGGATGATGTCATTTGTCATATTCTCCGGAAGAAGACCTTTCATGACAATCTGAGTGTCTTGCATGATGGTATGGAGAAGCAGTGAGATCACTGTCAGCAACAGCCACTTTTATTCACACTCTTTCTATCTTTGCTTCACTATCGTCCTCTCTCACGCACACAGAATTACTGCATGGGCTGTCTCAAAACGAAATGGGAAAAAAAAAAAAAGCGCACGGGGAAAAGGAAGTAGACGAGTATCAACAATGGCCAACAGAACTTGTGTTGTCATGTCAGTGAGCTCATCTTTCCTGTGAACTCCCGTTGCACTGCTGATATCATCTTGTGGTAAACAAATGACACCAAGACTAAGTGACCTTTGAGTGAGCGGAAGCCAAATTAAAAGGGCGGAAGTATTAATGACGACGGAAGTACGGCATCCTCAAACGTGTCATTGAGGTTCAGAATTGTTGTCGCACTTTTATTTAGCAGTTTCAAGCATGTAGCTCACATTTATGATTTTAGTGGTCTAGGTATGTTTTTTTTTTTTTTTTTGTGTAAGGTGGAAATCTGAGTCAATTTTTTTTCACATACCAATTCGGATATTTTTTTTTATTACCTGGATACATGTGTAAAGAAAGATGCTTGAACGAAATCTCTGTTATCCCATGCCAGTGCATTTGCTGCCATAGACTCATGATTAACAATTAGCATAAATAGTTGCATTGTATAACACTTTAAGCTATGCACATGACACACAAACGGATTAATTTATTACATTCTGTTTCATTATGTTACTAGTGGTACTACCGGTATCACACTTTGAGGATCACTGATCTAAATCCGTGAACGTGCTAATGTCACAAAAAATGACTGCAGAAACAAAAATAAGTGTATGCATATAGTGTACAGTACTGTATGTTGCTTCTCAGCCTGCCTTTCATTCAAGTGTCATTTCATGATGGAGTTCAGAACTCAAGTTTCCTGTTCTGCTTCTAATCCGGAGTGTGCACGTTCTCATACATGTGTCTCATATTAAACCCACGCCATGGTGCCACGAGAACAATTTAATTCTAATATACGATTGCTGTGGTATACTGCTCCTTAACAAGAACCAGTCACAGCTACCCAGGCTTGGGAGGAAAAAAGCCTGCTCCTTAATGAGCCCCGACCAAAAGACCACCAGTTCACAATAATGTCACACTAAGGCAAACTTTTACAATCTCAACATGCTAAATTCATCAAGATACTGGAAGTCAGAGCCCGCCAATCGTCGAGTGCTTCAGTCAAAATTCAGTTCAAGCAATCCAGTTC
The DNA here is from genome assembly GCF_001891065.2 of Hippocampus comes. Classification (NCBI taxonomy): domain Eukaryota; kingdom Metazoa; phylum Chordata; class Actinopteri; order Syngnathiformes; family Syngnathidae; genus Hippocampus; species Hippocampus comes. The sequence goes on from NW_017805405.1 coordinate 803,965, forward strand.
AAGCAAGATTATTTGGGCAGTTTATCAGAAAGAAACATTTAACAGGTCTTTTGTTTAATTTGCATGGATTCGGGGAGGACCAAGAGATATTTAGAAAGTGATGATAAGTCCATCATTGTACAGTAGTTGATAGATATTTGAATCAAAATACAATTTTGAACGTGAGGGGGAAAAGTATTGCAACAGATAGACCCAAGTGAATTATGCAAATTCTTGGCAGTGTGTTTTTGGATCCTTATTTTGTGCCTGCTGGGACCCTTTTCTTTAAACTGTCACACTAAATGTTTCTCCTGACTTCTGAGTTGATTTTGCAGCTACCATCATGTGTTGTATCAGTGAAGATTAATGAACCCGTCCAAGGACAAGCCAAGCCAACTTAAGTCATGACATTCCCTCCACTGAGTTTTCACAGATGAGCTTGTTTGTTATGGTTGATATCATGGGCACATCCTTTCTTACTCAAAATCTCAGCCATTTCTATCACTTTGGAAAAGAGCCATAAGATTTTTTTAGGTTCCAATTTGGTAGTAGCTTTAAGCGTCCATTGACAAAGACAAATGGGCAGCCAAAAGAAGTAGATTGGAAGGGATGCTCTTGTCGAGTACGTGACAGTGTGAGATGACCTTAACTCTCCAGCTAATCCGCCGCATTGTTGCACTGTTACACGCTTTGGCACGTTCTATTGGTTTTGTGGAGGGTTTTTTTTTTTCCCCCAGAGTCACTAACTCAGCCATTTTTCATTCTCAGTGAACTTTTCACCAAGGAGCACAGCTGAGCACACCTTAGCAGCCAATACCTTCCACGGCCATTACACCATGACCTTGGTCTTACATGTACGGCAGAGGCAGACAGAAAAGGGTGCAAATGCAAAACGAAAGCCTTGAATTAACACATTGTGCTGAAGAGGGAGCGAGAAAACTTTGTCGTCAAGTAATGCATTGAAATTTACTAGCTGCTATCTGTTGGTGGCCGATGGACAAATTCAATTATTCGTAAGTATATGCACTTTAAACTATAACACCCATCATTAACCCTTTCAGGGACAGCGGTTGCAACAGCGGACGGCTTATCATGTGATCGGGTTCGTTACAGGGTGCAGGAAAGGGTTAAATGCAATTGAATTGGCTTAACTTTTATAACATGTCTTCAAGGCATGTACATCGACACAGCCCACTTTACTGTGTCAGGGCTGCTGAGTGGTTAAAAGAAAGAAAGGAAAAAAAAGAATATACAATAGTTCCACGTCCAATCAATCACAGTGACTTGTCAGTCAGTATGTGAACAAGTACGGTGATTGTTTTGTTATTCTCCACTTGGCTCAACTACTGTAAATGGAATGCGGTGATCATTAATCATTAGGGTCACAAGTCCATAAAGTGATCCGAATGAAAAGTGCCTTGAGGAGTTGGTTGCTCCAGCACTGTAAATACATCACCTTGATTTATCGTTTCACTCCAAAGTTTTCCTGCCTCGACAAGTGCAACACGAGAAATAAACTGTAACCAAAAAAAATGTCCATTTCTATCCAACTTATTCTCACGAGGGTTGCAGGTGAGCTGAATCCTGGACAAACTAGACGACTCCACCAACATGTCATCAGTTTATTTGAACTAAAATATGACTTATACGATACTAAAACGGTTTATCGTAGGCCCGACTCTTGTGTGTCCACTGTTTGCTGTGCTTATTTCAGTGCAGTAAAGGGACCTGTGGAGAGTTCTTTGTCATTTTGTTTTTAAACATCGGAATCTCAGCCTACGCCGAGCCTTCCTTCTCCTCATTGCTTCCCTTTTATTTCATTCTGCCGTCTTAGTCATATTTCCATGCTCTTGTTTGTTTTTCTGAATCGGACTCCACCGATTGGTTTTTTCGAGGCGACTTGTTAAAACGGTGACAGCAAAACGCAGACATGAGCTCACATATTTTCTTTCTTCTGGCCTACTGCTTGCTTGAATGAAGTACGATTCCATTGGGAAGCCGAATGACCACTCGGTAGGATAGTACCACCGATCTTTGCCATGGCACTAAATCCTTACTTCCTTGTCCATTATACAGCCAGAAATTAAGAAACATTTTTAAAAAGTGCAACAAAACCAGACAAAATCTATTTACTGAACCAAAACATTTTTAACCCTCAAATTGTCACGGATGAGTATTTTTTGACTTCGTGTTCAAATGACACAAAACCCCAGCAATGGTAAATTAGCCACAGGACATTGCAAGAGATGAGCAGATGAGGTTAAGTGGAATATTCCAAAATTGAGATGGCCGAGGTTGTGGGAATGGTTTTCAGGGCAGAGTTGTGTGAAATTGCTTTTGGGGGGAGTCTCGTAATCATTCTTATCGTGTGATTTTTTTTTTTAAACGTGTCTATCTAAAATCCTGCGCCATGCTAACGGCACCTAGCGGTCATTCAAACAGCCTAGCGGGCATGACTAATCTTGAATATTTGCTTACTTGATGGAGCAGTTATGATTGGACCTGATGAAATGTGATATGGAAAAAGAATGATAGAAGGCTTCCCAAGTACAATCGTGATTATGGTCTGTATTTTTCATCTCTATATAATGTGTCTGATGCTATAAAAAAAACAACAACTCTGCAAATGGCAACTACTACGTTTTTAACTGTTAGCCTCAACAGATGTGTGCCATTAAACATCATTGAAATCCTGTGACACTTCCAGGGAAATTTCATTGAGTCTCACTTTTTCCTTCAACTGCTGGGCCACTAATTCAATATGGACTTTTTGTTCGTAGCTCTGTTTTCAAACATGGGTGCGGTTGGTGAGAGATAAGTTATGCAATATGTTCCAAGAAGTTCAAATACACACATAAAGTTGTTTTATAGTAACAAGGGGCATGTCCTCCCCAAGGGTCCAATACTAAAACTTGTTCTGTGGCCCCCTCAGGTCAATCCATGGCTCTATTGGAGTCCCTCCAGCCCTTTATTATGATAATGATGATGGGTAGCGTATTTTTTTTTTCCATTTTGCAAAATCTTTCGTTCGTCCTCCACACGTATAATCCTAACAAAAACGTATTTTTATCCCAGTGTTTAATCCTCTCCGTCATTCAAGCTGCTTCAGTGATATTCTTTGCTCACTTACTTTCACATTCAAGGCCACAGTTCGATTAGCAGAGCCACTAAGGAATTAATGGTTATAGTCCATTTAATTAAAATACGAGTTTGGCCACTTACACTTTTGAGTGAACAGCACATCAATTCCTCTGCAACCCACCTTCTGAGTGTTTAACGGATTTTTTGTGACTCTTTTGCCCCACTTATTCCAAAAGAGGTGTTCGGAGAAGAAAAACTTCTCGCTCGGTCTCTTCTCTTAATTTTCCTGCAAAAATTAAATGCATTGTAAATGTTAAACACGATGGCACACGTCCTTTAGCCATTTTCCATTTGGCTTCCCGAGTGTAATAGTAATTATGTTCTGTCTGACCCAACATTTCTGTGTGGGCAAAGAGAATGGCATGGCCCAGGCCACACTGTTCAAATATACATTTTCATTGGCGCCGTGTGCCCAAAAACGCCGCGAAGCAATACATCCGTCCTTCAAATAGTATAAGCGGCGCTCCAAGGTGCTCTTTTTCGCCTGTGTGGTCCTCCCGCTTTCTGTTCAAGAACTATTTGACCCCTGATCTCACCTTAACATCGCACACCTCCTGCCTGCTCTTTATCACTCATTGTCTCCCTACTGTGGAGCTTTCACCTCCACGCTCTTCCTTTTTTTTGTTGGTTTTTTTTCGCTATTTGACCGAGCTTTCTGCTCTGCTTCGTTTCCTTTCCAAGCAAACAGCGGTGCTTTTTTTTTTCCCCGCTTCTTTTTGTTGACTTTCTGAAAGGAAAACTTGTTTTCAGTCAGTCTGCGTGATCGACATAGATGGAGAGCAGTGACCCTGAATTGGCTCACAATGCGTTAAATTAGAAGAAGGACTGAAGACACCTGCTGCATTCATTTGGGTCACACAGCAGCCGGGAAAACGGAGTGAAACAACCATTGCGGTGTGTGTTGGCATAGCAGCTTTTTTTTTTTTTTTTTTTTTTTAAACATAAGCCCTGCACCCTTTTGTGGAAGTATTCATTTAACAGTTGTTGTGCTTCAAGCTTACCGTATGCAACGGATGCTTTTACATTGTTTTTTTTTTTTTTTACATGAGACTCAAACATTAGAAAGTAAAACGCAGTATGTCTCATAGGTAGTTTCTATAGTCATTACTCGGTTAAGAATGTTATGTCCCATTCTGCACAGCGAATTTACTGTTTGACATTATTTTAGACTTTGTGTGACCTTTTAAGAATGTTGAAAATATAACATGAGGTGCATCCATGGCGCCATCCGTAATTGTCAATGTACATTGCATTGAAATTATAATTGGGGTTTCAACATACCTATATTGCAGTGGGTTATTCATAAATTGTATTAAAATTATGAACATTAAAATATCAGTAAAATATTTGTCCGTAGAACAGATTAGTACTAATTCCATTACTTCCTATAAGAAACTTTGTTTACAAACTGAAAATCTGTCTCCAAACCGACCAGTCAGAGGTAACCAGAGTCCAGAACCGTGTTTGACGTTCACCAATTTTTTGTTGTTGTTGTTATGATCTGTGGTTTATGATTTACTGTACTGTATATTTATCATTAGATTTTTTTTAATGTTATGCCTTGTTTTCTTGTGGGTTTTGTCTTCCTTGGTATGTGTGTGTTTTTTTTATTTCAATCTGCACTCCTCAGCCTGGCCCCTCATGTCAACCAATCAGCTCCCTCCAACTACTCGTGGCTTGTCCAGGTGTACCTCGTTGTCTCCTTAGTTTATTTGTATTTATGCTGCATCCGAGGAAGGAAAAGTGCACTGGGATACCTCTTTGGCCTGGGAAGTCCAAATTGTCCAAAAAAAAAAAAAAGTGCCCTTCACCAGCCGGATTGAATCTGACATCAACTGACAACGGCGACTCCATGGAGACACAGACCATGAATGGCAAAACGTAATTTACAAGAATATAAATATATATTGATCTGTCTTTATTTATTACATTAGTTGTTTGAAACAAGTTTACGTAATATGTCACATGCACTGACTGCGTGAAAATATGCCATTATCTCCCTGCGTGAAATTATTTGGCGAAATGAATGAATGCTTTGATGATAACACATTCCTTTATTTGGATAATCAAAGGGAATTATGAAGAAGGTTTGCTGGAGGTCAAAATGTGTTGTGATGAACCAGAACAACAACAAAAAATGTAATCGTAATCAGCCATCTTTGTTGTTTATATTCGCCTCAATCGCTTTGTGGCTGGAACAGGGACAATCCGAATCGGAACACTCGTATTTCCCACCTTCCTCGAATGCAGCATTGGTTCTCTGTTTCGTTCGATCATTTGTCAGATTGTTGTTGCTGTCACATCCCCCTTGTTTTGTCATGATACTTGCCCTGGTGAGTGTTTGCTGGTGTTACTTTGAGATTTTTTAGGACTTGTTGATTTCGTACTTCGATTTTTCTCCAGTACCCGTGCTAGCTTTTTTCGTATTTGGAAATCAATTCTTTTGTTCAGTACACCCTGCACTCCTGTCTTGGATCTCCTGCATTCGGGTCCACCTTTTGCCTCCTCATTTTTCTGCGCAAACCCACCAATAACGTTAGAGGGGGGCAATTAAAATATGCAGAAATTGATTGCATAACAATGTTTTCTTTGTTGAAGCACCTCTTGCTCAGGTCAGATCATGGATGACAAAGCAGGGGGCGGTTTACAGAGAGGGTCTCATTTGGGTTTGGAATCTGGCCATTTTAATATCTTACTTTAATATGTATTTAATTGTTATAATTCGATTATCCAAATGATTATGAGTCCCTGTAGTAAAGAAATGTCTATGGGTTCAAGGTAGGTCATCTTCTGCAGCGGAGGCAGCGCACCTTCACATACAAACATTGAACATCATGAATATTTGGATGGTAATGTGCCAAAAATATTCCTCACGCACCATTTCACACAGTAATAAAATGGGCGCAACACTTCCACTGGAATTCATCCACGCCACATGTGAATCTGGTCACAATCCCGAAACGTGATCTACTGAGAGGCCGCTTCCAAGAAGACAAGTGGTAAAGAAAAACAGATCATTTTGCTCCTTTTTTTTTTTCATGGCGACTGCCAATCACTAATGAATTTGGGCAGACGACGACCCCAGATATGTGAAAAAAATTCAAACAGTAGTCATCAGATTTCCAAAGCATATGTAAGTGAGCAGGCTCCGGCTTTTTGAAACCTAAGAACCTAATGGTGTGGAGGGAGCCTGCATGACCACAGCGTCATCCCTGAGGATACAATGGCCTTATTTTTACTTATTTCGTGTGAGCAAAATCATCATAAGCATCGCTGAAGTTCGTTTGCCACGTGCGAGGTAAGTCGATACGCCACTTTTAAACGGCATGTGTTGGTATAGACTCACTAGAAATTGTGTATTTTGGGCATCAGGGCAGTTCATATTGGTTGCACTAACCCACGGGTGTCAAACTCAAGGCCCGGGGGCTAGATCTGGCCCGCCACATCATTTTATGTGGCCCACAAAAGTAAGCAATTTCTTGTAACCAAACCCCTCATTCCAGTAACTTAAACAATAGTTGAATAAACCGTTATTAGCCATAACGGCCCTCCAAGGGAAACGGTAACTAAAATGTGGCCCACGACAAAAATGAGTTTGACACCCCTGCATTAACCGCTAAAAGTGAATGACCCCATTTGGGAATTCAGCCAAGATTTTCTGGAAAAAAATTGAACTCTTACGTCGCACAAAATTTTCACGCCTGATATGCAGCAAGATGGCTGCGAGCATCAAAGGATCTCCACTCGTCGGCATGTTTTGCTTTCTGTTGGTTTGCATCGCCTACTCCATAAAGAATAAGCCGTCTCAATCGTTCACTACAGGTGGACTGTTCTAGTATTTGTACTGCTTTCTATGTTAAACATGCCACTTTTTGTTACATTGCCTTGACGGGAATAGATTTTCTTCCATCTTCAATATTTCCTATGATGAAATGAGCTGATTTTGATCTTGTGCAGATAGTAAACATTCAGAGGACGTCTGGCGGCATATAATGTGATCATCTTCCATACATTACTAGTTTATTCTGATTATTTTTTCCCCCATGTGTATATCCAGTTAAAGCCAGAATAGCTCTTACCCCTTGTGGAAATACGGATTAGCGGGCAAATAGGAACATGCTGGAGGAGGAAAAATAGGGCTCATCTTGTTCTGGGTGGTGTGGTCAAAACTCATTTCATGTGGGTCAAGAGGAAAATTGTGTGGGTGGTTGGTTGGGATCGGGGTGTTCAAGATTCAAGGAAAAGAAGAAAAAAAAATTGGCATCTACTTTGATGAAAAGGTTGAAGAAGAATCAACGTGAAACGTATATTTCTATTTGAGACGTGGATGTGAATGATTGACTCTCAGCCGAGACACAATTAAATAAAGCCGTTTATTTTCCCAGTTACAGGAATGCTGAAAATATGTTGTCATGTTTTTTTGACTCACCTGCAGCCCCCCCAGGTTTGAGCCGTTGTTTGGCTTTCAGTTTTATGTACGTATATTTATCTACGGTGAGAGGCCAAATGTCGAAGGTCACGAGTCAGAGGCCACGGACAGATGAGCCAGAGAGGAAGGAATAACGAAATAGGTCTCTATCTACCCCCAGGGGCCCGACGTGATGCTGGAATTGGACTGGCCACGCTGCCCTCTACCCATCCTGCCTCGTGTCGTCTTTCTTTCGCTTCAAACTCCAGCAGAAGGTGAGAGATGCAGCTCAGAAGAAGAGCAGTGTGAAGCAAAAGCAGACAAAAGCAAAGTCACATGAAAGGAGAATGTTAGAAAGGTTTTGAGCATGCCTAGCTTTTGACCAAAACCCAAAACGTTTTATTTATTTTTTTTTTACTATTAAATGGCAATGTCATTAAAAAAAAAAAAAAAAACAGGTTTGAGCAATGATTTGACAATACTGTACTATGAGACAATTCTTGGGAGTAAATTTGTTCCACATTTAAATGAACCAACAAACAAAAGTTTAAAAGTTACAACAAAATGATTTTTTGTGGCGGGTTGTTGTGGCTCAGAGACATTCTCTCATAATAAAAATAATAACAACAACATTAAGACAAATTCAAGAATGGGCAGGCCCGTCAGTATCCGAGTAACAGCTGGGAGCTTTTTCAGACGGAAATTGTAAAATGACTCGAGATACAGTCGGTAGTTTCCAATGTTAAACTATTAATGTGACAGTATATTTAAATATAATAATATAAGGGAAAACGGATGCCCTCAATTAAATTGAGGTGAAAAGGGGAGGAGGGGGGAGTGTTGGAAATTTTAGGAGACGAGCCTACAATCACAAAATTACGGATTTTGGACTCAATGCTTTGGTCAGGAGAAATGGCCCATCCAAAATTTAAAGTAGTCTCGGGCGCACTCAGAAGTGCATATAAAACATCAACAATAAAAGCCCAAACATAAACGTGACATGTTTCCGCTTGTAATTTCAACCCCAAGCAGTTTAGTCAGCTCGAAAAAAAAAACACAACATGAATATTACGGTTCTCATTTGAAGGCGATGTAAAGTGTACGCTGCGCAATGAGTTCTCCAGCTGAGAACTTCTCTTCAGCGCTGCCAAGTTGAGATATTTGGACTGCGGCTCACCATGTGATTAGAGGGGAAAATCCCCAAGTAGAAACACTCAAAACACACCACCTCGCTTTTAAAAGGACAGGCAGATCACAAGGAAGATGTTTGAAGTCGAGGCAAACAAGGACAAAGAGAGCAGGTCGACTCGAATATATTGCGGGTGAAAAGACTCACGGGTTACGCTCTCTTTGGAAAAGGGCCGTTTTTCTCGCCGTTTCGGTTGCCGAGACATCAACAAGATTGGACAGGACCAACTAAAAGCAGACTCCTGGGTACTCACCATGTGACCATTTTTTGTTGCACAGTATCCTTGAATTTGATCGATTTGTTGAATTTGCCCTTGAGGGGGGAAAACCGGTATTATGACTGTAATTGGAATTACATGAAAAACAAATCACATGGGGCAGACAGAGCATAAAATAACAATCAATTGAAGTGGATCCGGCAAAAAACCAGCCCAAGAAATCTGCCAGCTGTATTTCCGTCTGCAATTGACGTGACCGGCACTTCCTCTGATTTGGAAACAATTGTCGTCATGAAAGATGCCAACAACCCTGACTGTTTTTTGGGGTTTTTTTTTTAATTATTCATTAGCCCGCAGGATACTCATGATTCCAATTTTCCGAAAACAAAGCTGCATCAGGACACACTTGACGAAAAATTGATTTGTTTTGGCGTGGTGGTCAACTTAAATTTGTAAAGCTTTTTCCAAAGTTTCCTAAACCAGTTCATCTGTCATTTTCATGGTGGACTGTAGACTGACTATTTAAAAAATAAAAAGGCGGATACTTCTGAATGTTTGTAAACAACAAGGGCAAGCAAAGCGGGCCCTCGACAATTTAGCGCTCAAGACACGAAATAATTTGCCGTACCTTCATTTGGGATTTACATATATTAATATAGACGGATGCACCGAATATTCAGTCACTGAACATTTTTAGCCGAAAATTGGCACTTTTCAGGGTTTTTTTTTTTTCTTTTTGCTTTAGGATTGCGTTAGAGCAGAGGGCAGAAGTTTTTTTTACTATTAATACCAGACTTCATCCCAGGAAACTATATGCCACAGTGGAGAAAAATATAATAATCATAATAATAATAATCATCATCATCATCATAATGATTAAATGAGACTCATCCTTTTGGATCTTTTTTGGTTTGTTTGTTTTTTTGACATCCTTGTCCTTCCCTGTCCTTCATATTTCAGGCTCCTTCTCCTTTGCCTCACAGTCAGATTGGTAATTAGCCCTCGACGCCAGAGAAGGATTTATTGGTTAATAATCCTTCTCAACTAATCCTAATTGTTTAAACGTCTACTAAAACCTCTTAAAAGACGGGGGAATGTCTGGTATGGCTCCGCATATTTAAGGAGAGGTACTTACTGTAGATCCGAGCCCTAATGTAGCCCCCATGATGGTTTCATACCTTGCTTGCTGAAATGAACCAATGGCACACTCGGTCGCAGTCTAAGCAGAGTGGCCTGATCCAATCAGAGGCGAAATGGGAAATGGAATTTGTTCCTAATTTGAAAAAAAAAAAAAATCTGAATCTGCAAATTCCTGCGATGTAGCCTAATCAGATTCTAAAGCGCTTAGAGAGAATTAGCTCGGAAATTGTCTTGTTATTATGATTTCTTTGTTGGGTGGATGCCGTTATCTCTGAGCTGCATGAAGGCGATTATTCTTTTACTCTGCACCGCCACTCATAATACTGGGAAACTGTTTCTTTGCCATTTTTTGCTTCCTGTGGTTTTGTCACATTACACTCTGTGGGTAAACCGACTGCATTGTTTTACTATGATGGGACTGCCTTATAATTACTGAAACCACAAAGCACTCTTTATCTGATAGCAATTATAAAAAGCACAAATAAAAAACTAAAATCGCTCATGTTGTCACATGTGGCTGACCTGCTAGAAAAAGCTCCGCGATGACACTTGTGTTAAATGAAGCTTGTGTTAAATTAGTTCTACCACCATTAGGAAAACATTAGGCCACTCCGATGACAATGAGATTGGACCCGCCCTCTAAGCTTGATAATGGGATGCAGCATTGTTGTGTGAGGCTGAGGTCACTCTTCTGTGTGGTTATTGCTCTCAAGCATTTTTAATTAAAATGGAAACAATATTAATACTGTGTTCTTGATTCCAACGTATGCAGTACTGACCGTCGCTCAGGTCGATGCTGTCACAGCAGTCACCGTACATCTATTCAGACCAGAAACTCCAAAATGAGTTAAGATATGCTCGTGACATGTCCATAAATTGTAATATACTGTACATTACTCCATCTCTAAATTGCATCAAGTGGACAGTGAAATAACTGCATCTTCTATCATAACAGAAGTCGACCGTATTTTCTGCACTATAAGGCGCTTCGGATATTAAGGCACAGCTTCAGTGAATGGCCTATTTTAAAACCGTTCTCATATATAGGGCACATATATATACAAGGCACATAAAATAGAAGCTACAATAGTGGCTGCGGTTCCACCTTGCATCCACAAGATGGTGCTACGCTCGAGGGAATACAATACAATACAGTACAGCTTTATTTATATAGAACCTTCACAACCACTGCAGCTTGTGGGCTTACATCCACAAGGGGCAAATTATCCTTCGAAGTCTTGCTTGTCTCCTTCTTCCATCGTTTAGTCAGTAGTTACCTCTGCTTTTGGTATTATCTTCGTTTCATAATGGCTGCGCAGAGCTCACAAAGTACTTGTCTGTTTGAGTGTGTGTTGGCAAATGCACATGTCAATTCGTGTTAGGCAGAACCCTTCTAGGTTACAATTGGTTCCTGCTGACAATCACCGTGACATGGCATAGGAACACTAACAGGGAAACAATTGAATGGGGAGTATAAAGACACTGTAACTCCATATATAAGGCACATCGGATTATAGGGTGCACTGTCGGCCTTTGAGAAAATTGAATGCTTTTAGATGGGCCTTCTAGTGCGGAAAATACGGTAAATTGAATCGGAATGCTTTGACTACACCGGAACCCGAGAAGGTCGAATCGCAATCCATTCCGGCATGCTGGTTGAATTACGTTTGGTTTGGATTTCAAAACAATTAAAAATAAAAATCTGAAATATTATCAAAGTAAATATGACTTTATCAGGTGGCCTACAGATGTGAAAATAAGAACGAATGTTCCCGGCCACTACTTTGACTTTATTTGTCATGCAAGGTGGCAAAGCCAACAACCTCACTTTTTGTGTATTGTTTTGATCTGTAAGCAGTTTATTATTCTGTTGCAAGACGTGTGTGATGTGGTTATGAATTTTCACCATTTGCTTTGGGGCTTGGTCACTTTTAGTAAGCTAGCCTTTTGGCTACATTGACCAGGACTGCGGTTTAGCCATATCATTCATTGCTGTTCCCCGAAATAGTTAGCTTGCAGTTACTCAATAACCATGTTATCTACTGTGTGCCCGAATTTCATCTGACCTGTTAAAACGTTAAATTACAGCCAGTGTTGTGTCTCCCTTAATGTTCACAGCTTGCAGTTTTCCAAATGGAAAGTTGTTATATTTCCAGACCACATATTGAGACAAGATGAATGCGAGGGAAGGAATGAAATGACATTTGCGGAGGTGTCTTCATGCTTTATCTCAATGTCTCTGGAGTCCAAGGACAAACTTGGGCTGGTGACAATTTGTCAGCTAAAGCCTTGTTCTCCCTTGCAATGACTTTAGATGCAACATCCGTCTCGGGCCACTTGAAGGAGGAACACACGCACACACACACACACACACACACACACACACCCACACACACACACACACACACACACACACACACACACACACACACACTCTATAGGCATCCACACAACGTGAATGAGTACCTGACAGGTGTTTCTAAGCCTGAATGTCTTCGGGCGAGTGAGCGCACACCAAGGACAGGTAATGACTCACTTCAACAGCTGTTTGCCTTATCTAGCCACATAACCTTCGGACACTTTTTCTTTTCCCCACTCTCCCCTTCCCTTTGGTGTTGCCCAATATGTTTTCCTCCTATTGTGGGTGGATTCCTATTTTGGGGAGATTTAGCCTCTAAAGCAGTGGTGTCAAACTCATGTTCACTCCATCTGCATTAGGACCTTCAGACAGCTGGTAACATATAGAGCAGGGGTGTCAAACTCATTTCACATTGTGGGCCACATACGGCCTCGGTAGATGTCAAGTGGGCCGAACCATTAAAATTATACCATACTATGTTATAAATAACCAAAATATCATGTCTTTTCTTTGTTTTGGTCTGAAGAAGCACAAGAACATTGGGAAAACGTTGACATTTAATGAAAATATCTTTTAAAGAACATGTCATAAAACACCTTAGATTTCCTTAAACAAATGTACAATTTACTTTTATCATTCACATATATGCATTGCAACTGCTCCCACTGATTGTACAAAGGCACAAAACTTTAAGTCATTGGTATTGAAAAATATAGTAATGCATTT
>NW_017805406.1:0-299 GCF_001891065.2 Hippocampus comes
AAAAAAACGACAAAGTATAGTAAGGCGTTTTTACCGAAAAAAGCGACATAGTATAGCATGGCGTTTTTGGCACAAAAAAAACGACATAGTATAGTAAGGCGTTTTTAGCCGAAAAAAACCACATCGTATAGTAAGGGGTTTTTTGCACGAAAAAAATGACATCGTATAGTAAGGCGTTTTTGGCACGAAAAAAATGACATAGTATCGTACGGCGTTTTTGGCACGAAAAAAACGACATAGTATAGTAGGGCGTTTTTGGCACGAAAAAAACGACATAGTATAGTAAGGCGTTTTTAGCC
>NW_017805406.1:14057-69796 GCF_001891065.2 Hippocampus comes
AAAAAAACGACCATGTATAGTAAGGCGTTTTTAGCCCAAAAAAACGACCATGTGAAGTAAGGCGTTTTTAGCCGAAAAAAACGACCATCTATAGTAAGGCCTTTTTAGCCCAAAAAAAAAAACGACCATGTGAAGTAAGGCGTTTTTAGCCGAAAAAAACGACCATCTATAGTAAGGCCTTTTTAGCCCAAAAAAAAAAACGACCATGTGAAGTAAGGCGTTTTTAGCCGAAAAAAACGACCATCTTTAGTAAGGCCTTTTTAGCCCAAAAAAAAACGACCATGTGAAGTAAGGCGTTTTTAGCCGAAAAAAACGACCATCTATAGTAAGGCCTTTTTAGCCCAAAAAAAAACGACCATGTATAGTAAGGCGTTTTTAGCCGAAAAAAAACAACTATGTATAGAAACTTTTTTTAGCCAAAAAAAACACCCATGTATAGTAAGGCGTTTTTAGCCGAAAAAGAACAACCATGTATAGTAAGGCGTTTTTAGCCGAAATTTTTAGCCAAAAAAAACGACCATGTATAGAGAGCCGTTTTTCGCTGAAAAAAAACACCATGTATAGTCAGGCATTTTTAGCCGAAAAAAAGCCAACCATTTTTCATAAGGCGTTTTTAACCGAAAAAAACGACCATGACATGATCTGGGGGTCATAACTGGAATAGGATGCCGGATACTGATTGGCGGATCATGATGACGCCGATATAAAATCCAATACTCTTTCAACAAAGTTAATGACAATGAGACACAGGTCCAAACAATAAAAAGTTTTAATATCGAGAACAACACAAGAGGTCATGAGTCATTCAAATAGTAACTAAAATAGTCATGAATCCTCTTTCTGCTGGCAATGCCTAGTTTTGTTGTCATTGTGAATCCTTAATTATCCATGGGGCACAATGTACTAAAAATGAACGACCAGCACTTAAAAACTAAATAAATGGATGCACTTCAAAACATTTCTTTCAGTCAGCTGGTGTTTGTTTTAACCGGCAGATAGCGCACTCGCCTCAGTTTCAGTTGACTTATGAGCTTATCATCTCTCACGTGCATTTTAACTGCGTATTTTCACACGATTGTTTGAAACCGTAAAAATTGTCATCCACCAGTTCATAATCAATTAAAAGCAGCGTTTAGCATAAAAAGGTTAATGGAACAATGTTGACAAATGGAACACGCCCATTTAGCTGCAAAATGTCAAACAACCAGATGCTTAAATCAAGTGAACGGTAAAAATTGTCCACCAGCATCAGAGCACTTCAAAGTCCAGTCGCCGCTAGTCTGGCTGATGGATTCTTGTGTGACAAAAATCATGAAAGAAGCACAATTTTAATTCAAACAAAAAGACAAAAGTCCAAAATACTTGTGCGGTTATGCTACTCTAACATAGCAATAAGTCAAAGTACAGGGTGGAAAGCGACAAAGGCAACGAAGAACAAAGTGAGGAACGTCGCAGTGAAAAAGGCAAAAAGTTGTCCCACCAGCCTAAAAATCTACCAGTCAAAAAAAAAAAAAAGAACTTTTTTTTTTTTTTTTTTATGGCAACTGACTTGATCCTTCATCTTTCTTCCTTCCTGGAGTGTCTTCATTTCCAGTCACTTTTTTTTTTTTGTAATCATGGCCATCATGCACAGTTTGTCCCAATAAACAAATCCAAAAAAAGGCTACGGCGGGTGGGGAGGGGGAGGGAAAATGAGTCAAGTCCTCAACTTGTGAGCTAACATAGCTTATAATCCGTCTAAGGCAGGGGTCGGCAACCCAGAATGTTGAAAGAGCCATATAGGAAAAAAAAAAAAACAAAAAAAAAACAAATATGTCTGGAGCCGCAAAAAAATTCTATAAAACTTACAATGAAGGAAACACATGCTGTATGTATGTAGGAGACTGGACTGTCTCAGAATTTTTTTGTTACTCATTCCTTTGTTGTGTGTTCACAAACGCCCCCATAGAATTTATTTTGTGATTTGCTCGCTTGATTTTTTGTTTTGGTGCATTATTTTCGCTTTTCTTAGTGTCAGTGAAGTGATCATTAATTTCCGTTTTTCTGAGGCTGTCTTTGAACGCCTCTCGAGTCGAACGAGAAGAGAGAAGGTACGGAGTCGGACGCAGACGTGTGTGTTTGTTGAGACTGTTAAAAGCATAAATAAAGTGTACGTTTTTAAAAAACAACACCACAGCTCTCCTTTTTCGGAGCTGCAACATGTATCTATATCTATTTGAGCTATATTAGCCTACTATCAAAATCTTTTTTCATTTTCAAACATTTTTCATAAAGCTCCAGGGAGCCACTAGATGTCGCCAAATAGCCGCAGTTGCCGACCCCCGGTCTAAGGCAAAAACTACGGAAGTGTGGAGCTGCCAATGTGGAGTAAAAATATTTTGACTGGCAAATACTTTCAAAAGTACTCGTATGTTCAAACAAATGTATTTATAGGCTGAATGCTACAAATGTAGCACTTGCAAGTATAATGCAGGTCAAATGCTAAAAATACGCTAGCAAAAGTCAATATCCCGTGGCGTTATGGGAAAATGCTACATTTGTCACATTTAGCCTAATCAAATGTTTTTGTGAGTTCGTTCGAAGGTATTTAAATAGGTTCAAACGTACTCACGAGTATGGGTGTGGTCCACATTATTATATATATTTGCTCCACATTGGCAGCTCCACGCTTCTGTAAAAAAAAAATAAAGAAACAAAGGTGGCTAAAAACAAAGGAGCAAAGAATTTGGGGAGTCGTGAAGGCCGGCGTGGCGGAGGAGGAGTCAAACTCTGAAGCTTTCGGCCTTTCCGTCGATGTGGCGCAGACGCAGGTAGACGTCGGTGCCGATGCCCTGCATCGACTGGATGGACAGCGAACCCCCGAGGTACTCAGCGTACGCCCGTGATGTCGGCAGCCCGAAACCGAACCTGAAACCCCCAAAAATAAAATCAATAAAATATCCGAAAAAAATGACCAGTAAGGTGTTTTTAAATGGGGAAAAAAAAACGACAACGTATAGTAAGGCGTTTTTAGCCCCCCAAAACGACGTGTATAGTAAGGCGTTTTTAGCCCCAAAAATCGACCATGTATAGTAAGGCATTTTTAAGTGAAAAAAAAAATGACCATGTATAGTAAGGTGTTTTTAGCCGAAAAAAACAACCATGCATAGTAAGGCGTTTTAAGTGAAAAAACCGACCATGTATAGTAAGGCGTTTTTCGCCCCAAAAAAACGACCATGTATAGTAAGGTGTTTTTAGCCAAAAAAAAAAAAAAAAACACCATTATACTAAGGCGTTTTTAGACGAAAAAAACGACCATATATAGTAAGGCGTTTTAGACGAAAAAAACGACCATCTATACTAAGGCGTTTTTAGACGAAAAAAAACGACCATGTATAAGTAAGGCGTTTTTAGCTGAAAAAAACGACCATGAAAAGTAAGGCATTTTTCGCCCCAAAAAAACGACCATGTATAGTAAGGCGTTTTTAGCCCAAAAAAAAACGACCGTTATACTAAGGCGTTTTAAGACGAAAAAAACGACCATGTATACTAAGGCGTTTTTAGCTGAAAAAAACGACCATGTATAGTAAGGTGTTTTTAGCTCCCCAAAAAACACTGATGTATAGTCTGCCATTTTTAAGCAAAAAAACTAAACATGTATTGTAATTCAGACTGACTACAGATAAACTGAATTTTTCAGACTTACAGTGATCCTCCCTGTGGCATTGAGTTTTTCATCACTGGTGCTTACCCGTGCATGGGTCCCGAATGGTTCCCGCTGTTGGTGATGTTGTTGAAGAAGTTGTTCATGCGAGGGTCCTGCGCGCTCTCCTCGGCCGTGCTGAAGTGGTAATCCATCACCTTGTCGATGATCCTGTGCGGGATGCCACCACCACGGTCCGAAATCCTGCAGACAGAAAAAAAAAATAAGTCACATCGTGGAGGGTCTTGGCGGCCCGGCACTCGGCGAGAGGCGACTGACCTGATGACGAAGTCGGTGTCATTGTTGGCAATGGTGACCACCACGTCGGGGACGTTGTAAGGTGTGTCCAAGTGGCTCTCCATGGTGGCCCTGATGACGACGCACAGCACATGTCACGGACCGCCTTAAGATGGACCGAACGTCAGCTGACTGTTAAAAGGGTGCCGACTTTCATTTGTTCCAGAACACAAAACATGCACATAAAGTGATCTTTCTGCATTACAATGAATAAAAATGCAATATTTTTTTTTTCCTTCAAGAAAATAGGATGCTATAGTACTATACTTGTTTGAGTCGCTGATTGTGGAGTGGTACACTCGAGTGTGGTGGGCAGCGTGGGATCGATTCCCACTCAGTGACAATGTGAATGATTGCCTTTATGTGCCATTAATTTTCGTCAACAATAAAAACCTTGATGACAAATAAGCATTTTTAAAATTACTTTTCTTAAAAAAAAAAAATAAAAAGTATTCAGTCATTAAATAAAGGTCCTGCTAGTTTTTTTTTTTGTTTGGTTTTTTTTGGGGGGGGGGGCTGGACGAGGGGGTTACTGACACTGAAAAAGTGGATTAGCTGACCTTTTGATATTATGTGTCTGTGGGTGTGCGTGTACCTCATGGCGTTCTTGAGCAGCTCGGGCAGGATGTAATCGAGCGGCAGCGGGATAAAGGGGAAGCGCGCCGCCACGTGGCCGTTGATGCGAACTCTCGGAGAGTTGCCGTACTGGTGCTCGCACAGACGCCTGCATGCACGCACACGCACACGCGCACACGCTTGAAGATGAGCAGCTACTCTCCCCACACACACCTACACAAGTGTGCTTGGCTGACACGCGCAAACACACGACCGGGTCAAAGTGATAAGCTGACACAGCAGCAACGCAAAAGTGATAACCCCGCGGAAAGTGTATCTTGTGCGCGTGTGTGCCGAACAGCTGCAGGTGAGCCAAAACAAACAAAGTTATCAGCTGGAGCCCTCAATCAAACGGAGCTCAATAATCGCTCACCTGGCAAAGTCCACCCACTTCTCGATGATCTTCTTGGGGGACAAACGTCTGCAGATGATGCCCACGAAGTCGGCCTGCAAGCACAACGTGAGCATAAGGTGGAAAATCGCCATCGCCATTTAGTGGAATGCAATTTTTCAATGAGAAAAGCCTGCAAATTTCGTCATGTCAGTTAGTTGACGAAGGAAGGCGATCGCCGTAACGCTCAGACGTACGTTGTCTTCGTGCAGGGCGAGGTGATGCGTGGCCAACATCCGTATTCCCAGACGGGAGCACAACGTGGTGTCCAGGAAACTGCGGAGTATAATCTCGTCCTGGAATGACCGAGAAGAAAAGAGGTCTTAAAAATAATCACAATAAAATGAATAACAAACAGCGGTAATCGTAATAGCGAGGCGTTTGTTGGTCTTACTTGAATGTGCTTGCGACATTCCCGGAATCCCTGAGCCAACATGGTAACCACGTCCTTGTGGTCGTCCAGCAGCTGCTGCACCAGCTTGCAGAAGCGAGCTTCCACGTCTTGATCCTTGATCTGCCAACGGCCACGTCAGCATTTTATTCATTATATACTGTTTTGTTTTGTTTTGTTTTGTTTTTGTGAATATATCATGTCATCATTTATCGGAATCGGCATCAGAAAAAAAAAAATCCTCCATGTATCTTTCGAAACAACAGTGGAAAACAAAATGACACGCCTCAAAGCTGGAATTAAAAGATGACACACCACTTTTCCGGCACGGTTGTGTTGCGGATTTGGCAACTAAGGAATCGAATGCGTCACAGCAGACGCGATGTCATCCAAAAACTTGCATATGATTGCGGCAAAAGCGAATCTCCTCTCATAGCTCTGAAGTGGCCTTTTGACAGTAAGCCTATGGGGAACTTGAACTTGAGCGTGACCCCGTGAGAGTTTACACTTACACAGACTTGTGAGCGGGCGTGTGTGTGCGCTTTACTTACAGGGGGGAAGTCGCTGAGCATGTGGTACGCTCTGATGTAGAGTTCATGCTGGAAGAAGAGAAAGAAGAGTATGAAGAGGCTCCGCGACTGTGAGCAGAAAAGCCCCTCGGTGGGCCTCGCACGTGACCAAACGTGATACAAGTTCCTTCCTTTTACACTACAACGCAAATCATACTTGGATAACGAAGTCACGTGTTGACTCAACAAAGTTGGGTTGGTGTGGAGTGAGGCAGCCAAGGAGTGTATTGTGCTATGAGGGAAGGAAGAATGTGGGGGAAAGTTCATCTGGGGTGAAAAAAAAAGAAAAAAAGAGAAGAGGCAGAGGCCACACGTTGCTGACGAGAGGAAAACATTTTGTTCGCTGAAGGCATCCCGCTTCAAAAGAGAAAGCGACTTGATTCGTACATTGTTTTCATACATGAATCATCATCAACGCTCCGTATGATAGGGGACAACTTCTGAGGAAGGTGCGTTTAATTAAACCCTCGTGGCATGTGTACAGCGCAATAAAGAGGACACGAAACCACAAAGCTAAAAGAGACAAACACCTCAGAGCTGTTGACAAAAGTTGGCAACGGATTTGTTTTGCACGCGTTTGTAGTTTGAAGTAGCAGATGTAGAAATAGGCGGTGACGTTTAAATGGTGACTAAAGATGGAGGGTTTAGGGTTGGAGGATAGGGTTAGGGTTGGGGTTTAGCCTTCGGGTTGAGGGTTGTGGGGGGGTTTAGGGTTAGGGGTGATCGTGTTAGGGAGTTAGGATTTAGGGTTAGAGTTCGGGGTAAGGGTTAGGTTTCGGGACACTGTCAGGTGTGTGCATGTGTGTGTTTATGTTGGCCTACCACTTGCAGGATGGTGGGATTGCATCCGATGATGAAGGGCAGGCTGCGGAAGCCCTTGATGCGGTGGGCGATGCGCACGGGGAGCTCCTTGTGCAGGTACTTGGCGCTGCTCTGGGAAAATCAGAAAAAGTTTAAATGGAAGACCCTGTGTGTGTGTGTGTGTGTGTGTGTGTGTGTGTGTGTGTGTGTGTGTGTGTGTGCGCCCTTTGTGTCCTTACCAGGATGTGGTGGCCGTCTGGGGACTTGCCCGCATACAGCAAAGTGGCTAAGGTAAGTCGCACCGAGGCCTGGAAGACACATCAAGTCAACATCAAATCCTGATGACTCAACATAAAAAATAATATAATAATAAAATTAAGTGTGACGTCAATGAATCAGACAGACAGAACATTTAAGTTGTTGCGATATGCAAAGTGACCTATGAAATTGATCATATATTTCAATGAACAATATACATTTGGTGACATTTTTCTAGTGTAAAATCTGTGTCGTGACGCAATAAAAGTCGTGAAAACAAAGCTGCATATGGAGTTGAATAAATTACTATTGCAGTTCTTGGAGAAAAAAAAAAGACGCACAAGAAGGCAGCTAGCTGTTGATTTATGCACATCTGGCAGTTCTGGCAACAGCGTAGCATGCATAAAAACGCCCCTTTTTTCCCGAAATGTTTTCTCTTTCTGGACTCACGTGCGTCCTCGAGTCGCTTATTTGCGACGCTGAAACAGAACAACTCCTTGGAAAGTGTGCACAATTGAAATGCACATAAAAGCGACAAATTGGAGTCGGACACTCAAGACTTTTTTGGGATGAGAAACATTTCATAAGTGGACTTTAAAATGACAGTCAGTGAAATATTAAGCTTTACTTGAACATTGACCATGTTTGTTGATAAGTAGGGCAAAAAGCACACTGTCAGGACGATAATTCCTTCTGCTCCCCTCACCTATTCACTGCTTTTTTTTTTTTTAAAAAGGGAGGGGGCTCTTGTCCATTATTCCTTGGGGACAATTAACTCTTCGCTGTGTTGTGCTCAGGCCAAAGCAATAGAAATCTTACTTTGCCGCCATTTTGGTGCCATGGAAACCACGTTTTTGCCATTTGCAGCATCTTGGGTCAAAGAACTACGTCGCAGTGAGTTGGGGAGATTCGTGTAGTCAGAAATAGTGCTTTATTGTGGCATCTATAGGCAACTGTAAACCTTTTTAGTCTGCGTCGATTACTTTGGAGTTTTCACTTATCCAAAAGTCTTGAACGAGAACAGCGGTTTCACAGTGAAGCAATCGCGGTGAGCAAGTTATTTTTGATCGGGACAAAAGATGCACATCAAAAAAACTCCTTGCAAGAGGCACAAATACATCCTGCTGCGTTCAGGGCCTTGTAGCAAAAATCGGTCACGCTGAGAACAACCCACGCTTGTCATCGTTCTGCAAGTGTCCGACCTATTTGACAAGCATACATCCAATAAAAGAAAAAGTAGTCCACAAAAGCAACTTTAAAGAAAGAGACGACAAAGGAAGCAGATAATGAACGGGAAAGTCTGCCGTTGGATGTGAAAAGCCGAGCGTGAGTTGTTAGCCGCGCCGCCGCCAGCATTTCATTGATTGCATCGATGCCATGATCAAGAAAAAAGATTACTTTAGTCGTTGATAACAGAAGATAACAGAATCAGAGATGTTAATCATTTTTAAATGTGTTTTAGTCAAGGGCTATATGGGAGGTTGAGGTAAACTACGTAAGAAGGTCATTAAAATATGAGTGTCAGTGAACGCAGCTGACTTCCAGCTAGCAGTTAGCGCCGCTGCTACCGTGCTTTTCGACGTAAACCCACATAAAGCCATGCTCACCTTCTCCGCGGAGATGTCAATAGCCGACTGGTTGTAAAACGACGTCACCGTCTTGGACCGCTCTCGGGCCAGTTCGGAGAAGCCCTGCAGGGAGGAGGACGTGGACCTCAGCCGGCGGCCGCACGCGTTTGACATCAACGGCGGCGCTAATGGTACTAGTGGTGCTGGTAGTAGTGGGGCCATTGTGGTAGCGGGCGCGAGGAAGAGGCTACCCAGCCTCGTCCTTGCCCGACCGGCTGTACCGCTCAGCATCTCCGCGGCGAGTCCCAGGCGGCCCTGTTCCCGTTCGGAGAGGTGTATGTGAGGGGGAGTTCGGCCCGGCTTACTATGAAGCCATCAGGAGGTCGCGGCAGCCACCGTGCACAAAGGCACGTACGGGTTGCTTCCAGTACAGTGAGTACTGGCGTAAGGAAGGCGAGTATTGGCCTTTAGTAAGGTTGAGAAGTGGAGAAGGAGGGAAGGTGGGGCAGGATTTACCAGGCGACAGCGGTGCCAATCAGGACGTTGGGGGCGGGGCTTAAGTCCTCACGCATGCTCAAGCAAACAAAAAGGAAGGAGAGGTGCTGGTCAACATTTCCCAGCACAGAACTATTTTAACACAGCTGCAGAGATATTAAACAGCTATGTATATATGGCACAAAGAAAAAAAAAACTAAGATTAAATTGCACACTGACGTAAATATGAAACATGATTCAATATAGTCGCAGATAAAGCATATTTAGCCACAAATGCTAATAATATACATAATAATCACATCCATGTATTTTTTTTTCATAGCTTCAGTACGCCCTCGGAGTATTTTGTAACTGAAATGGCAAAACATGAGGAAAAATGCTCCCGCCTCTGTTGTGTCGTGGGAGCAGAGTTTGGGTTATTTTTGTTGTGGTCATACCTTCACCCACTAAAAAGAGTATTCATTCAAGAAAAATGCTTCTTATTGTGGTTGCAGCATCCAGCTTTAAGCTCTACTACTGTGACTAAACCAAACTAGAGAATCCCAAATGAGACAAATACAAAATAAACCAATTTGCAGTTTATTTGCATTAATGAAAATGCCAGACCGTTTTCAGAAAATGACACAGTATGTTAAAATGTTCACAATGCACAGTGACTAAATGATCAAGACAATGCATCACACAGTGATCATTTCCTGAATAACATTGCACGATGCACAAGATTTAAATATTTCAAAAAGGATCTCGTAGTCAGATTACGAGAAGAACAAGTTAAAAAAAAAAAAAGACTCAAATGTGTAACAACTTGCTGTGGTGGTATGCATGTTTGCATACTGTAGTAGTGGCTACTAATGTTACACCACATGATGTCACCAGTGATCCCAAAGAACATTGGGTACTCTTACTGGACATTTCAAGAAGTATTAATAGGTGGTATTAAGTTGCTCACGGCGCCCTCTTCCACACCATCACCATGTTCTTGTCACTGAGGGCCACCAGGTACTGGAGGCCGGGGTCCATGGCCACACTGTTGATGGACGGGCCCTCCACCTGGGCGAGACCCTTGCGGACGACGGCGGGCCACTGGAGCACCTGGGCGGAACGAGCTGACGCGTTAACGCGGCCCCTGTGAGGGCATTTTATTCTGTCTTACCTCCGTGGGTTCGATGGGCTTCCCCATCTGGAAGTTGTCCTCCTGGAGGTTTGTGACGTGGTACGTCCACAACCTGCCTCTGTCGTCACCGCACACGATGTACGATTGACCTAACGGGACACAGACGAGTTATTTCGATGATGTAATAAATTATGCATTGGCACTTATTTGTATGTACTGTGGATAGTCCTTTAATTGTAATAAGTCAACATGTAAACTGGCCTGGAGGGTAACAGAGAGCACAAACAACTGATGTCGCTGCTCCATTCATACTGTGTAAACACTGAGACAACCTGACGATTACATAAACAGGAAGGCTGAACAATTTTGAAAAATAATCAAATTGCAATTGTTTTTTTATTGTGATTGAACAGGGGATTATTTTCCCAAGGTCCTCCTCCCGTGTACTTGTTGACGAACACAAGCAATACAGTATTACAGCAAAAAGTATGACATTTATTCAACACAATGTTTCTTTTATATATATATATATATATATATATATAAAGTTTAATGCTAAAATCGAGGCATGAATTAATATAAAAGGCAGTTTTACTTATCGACTTCAATTGGAGTAGCTTACCGGGACATGTGTTGAGCGCCAGGTAAGGAATCTCCGTGCGGGCCCAGCGCAGCTCGGCCAGCACGACGGCGCGCACGCAGCCGCTCTTGTTGGGCCGCTGAGATCGCGTCCGGCTCCAGCTCCACAAATAGATGCAGTCGTGCATGAAGTTCTTGGAGGCTGACCACCAAGACAACAAAATTAGCAGATTAGCATTATCAATAAACACATACATTCACATTAATAACATCCAATGTGGCTAACGAGTGTCCGCTCACCGACAATAGCATCAGTGAGGAAACAGAGGCCGTCCACCGTATGGTAATCGAGGTCTTTTTCTTCCTTCTCGTATACAGGGAAGGTTATCTCCGCTTCTTTAGACCTTCCGAAGCAAAGTAGATGTGAGGGGTGGGTGTTTGGGCTGACCACTGAGGGACTTTCAAACTTTTCACACCGACCTCTTGGTGGCGCTGTTAGGCGCAAGCTTCGTGTTGTAGCAGTGCAGGCCGTCCTCGCACCCCGCCAGAAGGTGCACGTCGGGCTTGCTGGGTGGCAGGCAGATGTGCAGCGGCGTGCAGCTGCTCTCCAATACCAGCAACTGCCTGGAAGCGATAAATATGAGAACAAAAAAGACTTGTCAACACGTTACTTGATATCAACAATGGTCGGATATATATATATATATATTTTTTTTTTAAATGATAATAATAATCACTCACACAACTTTAAAGTTGTATTTGCTGTCTATCCCGCCGATGTCCCACAGCACTATCTTGTTGTCGTAACAGCCCGCTGCAAGTAAAATGAGCAGAGCTGCCTTTTAGATCCGCCTCTTGTAAAACGGTGCTTTTATTTTGCTGAGGTGATGCTGACGGCTTACTGAAAAGGAAATTGCCCTGGCGGTGGTTGAAGCGCAGGACAGACAGCGCCCTGCGGCTCGCCCGGAACTCGCCGTAGGCAACGTTGCAGCGGGGATGGATCAGCTTGACCAGGCCTCGCTTTCCGCCCGCCGCCAGGATGCTGCAGGGCTGTGCTGAGGCTCCGCCCCCTCGGGACATCAGTACCGTGGACCAGGCCAGCGAGAAGAACTCCTGTGATGACCAATTAACGGCGTCATGTTTATATTCATGCATTATACAATTATGAGCATTTGTAAGTTGGAGCAGATGAAGGGCTTTTAATTTCAAGGTCACTGGGGGTTTTATATGCTTTCAGAATTGCAAGTTGGCCGACTCCACATATGAATTACAATCAGAAAATAGATTTCGATACATTTCCTACATGGATTTGATAATTTGGTGCGCACAGTGTGCAATCTGGACTGGAAATTAATGAAAAAATAAATAAATGAATACGTACTGAAAATCAAATAAAGAGTGCTTGTACATGCCGTTTGTTGGACACGTGCAAAATGTGAAAATGTTAACCACATGAAATATGTGATCTTACAAAATTATTCATTTTTTATCATCTTTTTCCACATACAATTTTTTTTTTTTAAATACAGGCTTTTTGTTCGGCAGTGACGCCCATTTAGATATTGTTTTTATTTCAAAAGGCACCACATTCTAATGAAACACAGACCTACCCATAATACAAATATTTTTTTTTAAATGCCTTGCCTGGAATTTGTAGAAAAACAAATGGAGCTACTCAAAATAACACTCCTCCTTGGCCTGAGGTCGATTCTAGTAACCAGGTGAACAAGTGTGTGATGAGACAAACCTCCCCAGTCACTTTATACTTCTTCATCACCATGCCAGTCTCGCAGTCGATCACGCACAGAGAGTCTCCGCCGCATGTCGCAACCAAATGACCGCCTGTGCGAAACACACACACACACACACACGTGCGCGATAACGTTAATCGCCACAGCCCCAATACAAGTCAGACAAGTGAGAATCTTTCGTGCAAGTACCAGAGACGCCAAGCTGCGGCTGAAAGGCACAGGCCCAAAGCTGAGTGGAGAAGTCGTCCGAGTTGTCCTGCTTGCTGTGACACTGCAGGACGTGAAGAGGCTGCAGGCGCACCGGCTGCACAACAGTCAACATGCACCACCAGAGTGGAACTTTACAGTAGATGGAGGGGAGAAAAAAAAAAAAATAAATTTCCGTCCTTGGATACCTGCGTCTTGTCGATGCTCTTCATCACATCATCACTCGTCTCCTCCTTCAGTCCACCCTTCGCTGCACCCACCGCCGCTGTTCTCGACGGTGTCATTCGCTTGTCAGCAGCCTCTTTCTTTACGGAGGCACGTGTCGGTGTCAAAGAATTCTGAGCCCTCGTGGCGGGCCTGACGGGAACGCTGGCGGCGGCGGCCTGACTTTTCCTCGGGCTGAGCCTCAGTTTGCCAGGGCTGTCCTCCGCCGAGGAGGGCGCGGATGGATCGCAGCGCGACTTTTTACGAGGGGTCAGTCGCAAGTCATCGTTTGTCATTGGTAGGGTTTGCTTCCTTTTCGTGGGGGTTAGGACCTCCTGGATGATAAGCGCACAGCATCAATGACATGTCTGACAATTTTACAATGCAATGCATTTTTATTTATATAGCGCTTTCACAACAGTGAAAACATGTCTCCCTGAACTCCACAGTCGCAGTGGACAAGTAAGGCAAAGTGCTGAGAAAGCGGGATTAAGCAGTTTTTGACCTCTTTTTTTTTCATTGTTACAGTTTTCAGTTCTGTCAAGACAACAAGCTTTCCTTTGCTTCAATTAATTTGTTGTCGAAGCATCAATCATTGCAATGTATTATTTATATTTACTCCATCACCTGTGAGATAGTGATCACTGTACTTTTGTCTTACATTGGTTTTGTTGGACATTTCCTCCTTTGGTTCCGTGAGGGAGCGCAGATACTCCCTGGCCATGATTTCAACCTAACAGACACACAATGAAAAACTTGAAGTCGCAGTTCCTGGAGGAAGGGGCGCCAAAAGGTAGGATGCCATGAATTGGTTATTTAGGGGCCCTTCGGTAACTATTACTACTATGACATGCTTGCATGGCACAGCTTGACAAACAAAGTATTAGTCCACCCTCTGGTGACGAGCTGCAGTATAGCACAAGAACCAACCAAATAAAGTCCACAATTTCATCTCCTTAACAAATGTTTGGTTTACTATTTTTCACATCCCACTTCATTACCTTCCACTTTGTGAAACTGCTGACCGAACTGGGTCCATATTTCACCTCCTTCCGTGCTGTGTTGACAAAGTCCTCCTCCAGGTCGGCCATTTTCTCCACCGTGGCGGGATCTGGGAGGCTGTAGCTCCTGCCCCACAAGGCAATGATCTAAGAGACAGTTTTGTCAGTGGACTTCTTGAACTGGACACACACTCGGGTTAACAAGACACCAGGTTTCCGTACCCTGGTCCTCAGGTTCTCCGTGAACACAAAGCGGACGTGGTTGGCGGTGCTGGTGATGTCTTTGCCGTTGTAGCTCCGCAATTTGGGCAGCAATGTCATTAGCTTGTAATTGTCACTCACCTGTGAAAGACAACATTATTAGAATCAAAGAAAGTGTCATGAAAATGAGTGATGGATGAAGTTACACACACATTTCAGCAAGGATGTTCATTTCCCAGGTCAATTCAATAGCAATTTATGAAACTGTATCCCATTACTTTTGCACACAAATTGGTCTTGCATGAACTCATTCTTTTCCTCCCTTACAGTGATATAAAGGTTGTCCTCCATCTTGACCTCTTCCAGGCAGCACAGAGACGCCATGGAGGTGACGTCCTCCATCTGGTTGTCGCTGAGGTCCAGAAAGCGCAGCTTGGGTAGCTCCAAGTTTTTGGGAAACTTATGCAGTCTGTTCCCAGACAGATCCCAGCGCTCCAGGGACTGAAGACGGGACAGCAGCTGAACCGGCAAGTCTGGAGATTTTAGTCCGAGCTTGGAGAGACTACAAAAGGGATCAAAACTTAGTTTTGGTAGGAATTGGGGTGGAAGGCTGCAAATAAAATCATACAATATGCTTACTTCAGCGTCTTGATCTCTTCGAGTCTCTTGGTTTTTGGAGAGCCTTTCTCCAGTAGAGTCTTCTCTGTTATTGTTGCCATTGTTTCTGTGGTGAAAGAGCACGGAAAACCATTTAAAAGACGAGATCAAATTGAACAAAGAACAGTCTCTTGGTTGTAGGTGTGATGAAGGAGCCGTAACCACACCCTAATACCACAATCAATTTGACACACTTAGAATAATATCAAAAGTTAAACATGGTGTCTGTTTGGGCATGTGCAGTTCAACAACATGTGGTAAACTTTTACCTCTTAATATAAAACAATCTGTCTATTGACGCACATGGATAAATATTGGTTATTCCAACAAAATTTGATGTTTGATGAACAACCAGCTGGTAAAACTGATATTTACTCCCTTTCTTCTGATCCTCTCATTTTAATTTTACCTTGGGGTTGTCTTTTCCCTGTAAACACGCCCACGGTGAGTACTCAAAAAAGGATCCTCGTGATACAAAAGGAATCAGTTAACACACTACATTGGCCATAAAATATTAAACGCTGTATACTTAAGCATTTATTGGAGAGGAAAACTAGCCCTTTTGCTACCACTGGAAAATACCGTGCACTGTAATGTGAGCTCCCCACGACCATTTTAGGATGTAATTCGTCATATTTATAATTCGTCACGTTACACGAGAGTCCTAGTTTGCCTAAATTTGCATTCTGAATCAAAACTATGTAATGTAAACCTTAAAATTTACTTACGGGACATACATACATACACACACAGTCACGAACTCCGCGAGACAACAGAAACTTTCCCGGGGTACGAATGACGTACTTCCTGTAGCCGCAGTTTGAGAGGAAGTACTTTAGGTTATTGAAAACTTTATTGACTTACTAGGTAAGAAAAATAACAAAACTGGCTTTTAAGTATCTTAAATACATAATGAAATACGTCGTTATTAAGTGGAAACATGCTACTCAATTCTTTGTATTGATAATAGTTATTTAGTGACATTCAGAGTGGTAGTCCTAGTGTTAGGCGATCCACCGCAACCACCCGTTAGATGGCAGTAGTTATCTTCGTTTGAAGCGCGCGCCCCTAATATCTTATAGAAGAAGATAAAGGTACGATGACGGTTCCTGATAGAGTTGTTGCTTCATGTGCTTGTAAAGGTGTCCGGCGCTGTCTTCTGTGTGAGAATTCTAAAGAAAATCACTTTCCAGAAGAGAAGGTAAACTGATATGTTAATAAATTGTCATTAATTCACGTAATTTGTAGTAGCACAAGAACAATTTACCCGTATTTTGCGAGCTACGGGTGCCCTCACCGAACAATCCGAATGACATCGTGTTATTACGGATTCATAAAAACGCGGAATGTCGCTCCTTGTGAGTCTTTGGTTATATTGAAAATGTTATATATATATATATATATATATATTTTTTTTTTATAAGCGCCTTTCAAGACACCCAAGGACACTTTACATGTTCAGTATTGCACGTAAAATTTTAGGCTCATCCTAAATTTAAACTCATAGCCAAATGTACCAAAATTTTGTTGAAAGTGTTTTTTTTTAATTGTTATTGATTTGGTCATTCAACCCTAAATAAAGAATGCAAAAAATTAGAGCTCCAACTACAAAAACACTAAAAAGTGAAAATAATTATTAATCTACAGAAAAAGGAAGCGATGACTGCAAGATGACATTTTCTGCAAACACGGCAAATAAATGAAATCAGCCAAGTTCTACATTACAACTATAATATATACCATTTCCAGCATAACAACTGTTTCCATGTCGATGTAGATCCTACATATTTACTCGTACAACCCCGAGACAAAGCTCGCTGTTCGCAAAGATGGCAAACCCGCATCATTTCCCTTTCCCGGGGTGTTCCTGTGGGAGGACTTCCTATCAGAGGAGGAGGAAGAGGAGCTAATCAGCAGCATGGACAAAGACACCTGGAATCTGTCCCAATCAGGTCGAAAGAAACAGGTACAGACAATGCTGTCAAACATTATTGATATGATAATAATATTGTGATTGCAATTATGTTTTTACAGGATTTTGGCCCAAAAGTGAACTTCAAGAAGAGAAAAGTGCGTCCCGCCAATTTCAGTGGACTTCCTGCATTGAGTAAAAAACTAGTGCTGCGAATGCAACAAGAAAAAAGTCTAGCAGGCTTCCAGCCTGTGGAGCAATGCAATCTGGACTACCACCCTCAGCGAGGCTCTGCTATTGACCCTCACCTGGACGACTCCTGGCTGTGGGGGGAGCGCCTGGTCACTGTCAACATGCTGTCGGACACAACGCTGACCATGTCGTTGGAACAGGGTCTCCAGCAGCTTGGACTCTTGGGAGAAGTGAACGTAGAGGTGGCACTGCCGCGCAGGTCTTTAGTAGTGTTGTACGGAGAGGCACGGCATCGCTGGAAACACGGCATTCTCCGGAAGGATGTTCAGGAGCGCAGAGTTTGCAGCACCTACAGGGAGCTCTCGGCCGAGTTCCTCCCCGGTGGGCAGCACGGTGATCTGGGAGCTCACCTTCTCAATATTGCTGCCAGTTTCAATGGAGCTCCTATTTAGACCTTTCAGATAACTCTCCTGATTTTCAGATTTTTTTTTTTTTTTAATGTCACTGTTCTGTACAAACAGCACCAAGGAAGGGACGAAGTTGACTCAGCATATCTTTCCACAAATAATATTATTCCGAATTCAGCACTGATGCAAATTTTGTGCATGTACAATTGATTACCATTTCACTGACATATTTTTTTTGAAGAACTAGAGTGCCGGTTCCCTTGTTAAAGTTACATTATATTTTAACATAATAGCAGTTCTCATTTAAATAAAGGAACCAAAAGAATAAAGTTTGGGTCATTAAATGGAATTTGTCTTTTACCCTGACAGCAAACCTCTGTTAAATGTTGTGACTTCTGCATTTAGCTTGTTCTTTCAACTTTTCAACCAGTTCCGCCTTTTCTATCTCTGTCCTTTATCTTAATGTGACTTTCCAGACAGTAGCACTTCTGCGCATCTTTGTGCAATAGAAATCATATTTTTAGGGTAAAATTGTGATATCCCTTTGAAGTCATCCTGCAAACATGACAGGAAGAATGAAAACTGGTTTTAGTTCATTGCACACCGTATATAACCCTGAATCATATTTGTATTCATCTTGTTTACTTTAGACTTTGAATTAAGTGAAGGAGTCAAATCAGTATTTCTACTTTTACCAGTCAATTTTGTGCACATTTGTGCCTCTACGTAAGGACAGAGTGTGAGTACTTTGCCGCCTCTGTTGACAGTTTACTAATGCAGTACAATCAGAATGCAAGTATTTTTGCTTACTGTTTTTAACCTTGAAATGTCATAATGATACGAATATTTGCATAGAAACACTTACAGGCAAGGCTATGAATACAAAACAATTAAAAGGAAAACAGAAGTAGAGCGTAACAAAGTGTGCCTTTTCCTGCGACAGTATTCTTGCACTATCCATGCATTATCTGAGCCGCTGTCCTAATATTTTGACATTTTGATTTTTGCGTCTATTCCACCCCCTCCCCTCAAATATTTGTGATAGTAATTTGTAGTTCTTGTTTAACAGTAATTTTCCAAATCGTCTTTCATTGATCTCATTATCTGTATCACCATTTCCTCAATATTGAGCTTTATTTTCAGAATATGTGTGAATTTTTTTTCATATTGCTTGTTTTGGGTTTCCCCCCCATGGCGTAAGCGGTTTGGATAATGGGTGGAAAATACACATTAAATCCTTAACACATAGAGTGCCGACTATTTTTAGGCGGTTGTGCAAACTACTTCACTCGCTGTTCGTAACCTCCAACGTTCGTAAATTGAGCTGTGGAGAAACTGTTACTACACATCAAGTCAAAAGGACAAGCAGTGTCATCTACTTGACACGTTTTTTATTTTGGAGGTGTCAGACGGATATCCGCGTCTGGTCTGGCTTTGCTGGCTGACTTTTCATCGGCTGCAAACTGAACTGCTCTCGGTCTGAACCTGCTTGTTGATCGCCCCGTGCGGCTGATTAACACACCGCCGGTTTATTATTAGCTCGGCTGGCACCGGGGGGCGGCTTCGACTCGACGCGAGAAGTCGTCGTTAAGCGACCGACACCGCCTCGCGGCGGCGTTTATGTCGCGTTTGGAACGCCGAGAGGCTTTTTCTCCCCCCTCCAATGTAGCTCGGTTGCTAGCAGCGTCGCGATCGCATCGTTTCCACTGCGCCTTTTTCTTCCCCTTTCTTTGTGTTCTCTCCCACCCACCCCCAAGCTTACCGGATAACCATCGCGGTAGGCGGTGCGAGTACCGTAAGTGTCGAAAAAAGGAATTGAGGATTCATCCCGAGGCTGTCAAGCGGGCTCACCCCCTCCACCCCCGGTGACCGAGCGAATTAATGGCCGGAAATCCGAGGAGGGGCGCGGGTCTCATCGGCTTGATGAAGGACGCCTTTCAGCCCCACCAGCAGCCCATGCAGCCCCACCAGCCCGCCGTGGTGGACAAGAAAATGGTGGAGAAATGCTGGAAGCTCATGGATAAGGTAAGCATCGTTTCTTGTCGGAGTTAAACACCGGCCTCGGCTTCTTTCAACTGTCACTTCCCTCTTCGGGGTTCTCAAATTTAACCACAGTACTGATGAAGCCACGAAATTCAACAATCTCCCATTCACTTCCGCTGCCCTTTAGTTCGAATTGAGTATATGTGGTTGTATCAAAAAATAGTTTGGATGAGGTTGTAAACAAAGCTCATGAACCAAAAAGCTTTCTGGAGAACTGTGCTGGAAGAGTTAAACAAAAACGTGGACTGGGAAAAAAATATCGTCATTGCGATAATGGCCCGTGCAATATGAGTATTGCAACAAATTGTCTGCTTTTATCTGACTTTGACCAATCAGATGCAACCTCAAATGGATGAACGGTATCTAGGGGCATTAATAACACTTAAATAACTTTGGAGGGGAAAAAAAGGAGAAAGAAATCCAAGGTTTACCCACTTCTTGCCCAAAACCAGTTGGCATTGGCTCCCTATGAAGACGAGCACTGTAGAAAATGGATAGGTTGACGCTCACATAAATCAAAATGTCTGTAGACGTTTTATAACAAACATCTCCATTGAATGTGGAGGCGCCTTGAAAGGGTGAGCAATTTTACATGATTGGAAAATCCTGCTTGAAACATCGCTACGGGTAATGAAGGTTTTAGGCTGGTGACCGTTGGAACAGGCAGTCTAATTACTCCACTTTGCGTGGTTTCCCATTGGACCATATAATAAGGTAAAACTAATTGAAACTATTGCTCACTGGTTTTAATAAGCAGACGACCTACTTTGAAATGCCGCAGCTCATGATTCATATCAAGAAAGCATCATGATGGATTACGGAGGTTTTACAACAGGCCACTGATTTAACTTGCAAATTGTTGCAAAACCGAATACAGTGGTGCCTCAAATCAGGAGTTTAGTTTGTTCCGTGACCACGCTTGGAACTCAAAACACTCCTAAAACAATTACCAAAACCATTTTTGTAACGTGTTTTTAGTATGAAAAAAATGTAATATTCGTCATTTTTCACAGAGGATCAAGAATATATGCCTGTGCTTGTTGTTATTCTGTTTGCGTGTAACTACCGTAATATTGAGGCTAGTTGAATTAGCCGATCTAAGGCGTTTTGCATTGTGCGTTAGCATGAAGCTAGTGGGCCATTGTACATTTTGTGGTTTGGTCTCTTTGTTTTCTGCTGAGCTGAAGTTCTCTGCCACCATTGAGCGCTCGTGATTCCTGTCGATGCAGGTGGTGCGCTTGTGCCAGAACCCCAAGGTGGCACTGAAGAACAGCCCACCGTACATCCTGGACCTGCTGCCTGACACCTACCAGCACCTGCGTACCATCCTGTCACGCTACGAGAGCCGCATGGACATGCTGGGCGAGAACGAGTACTTCCGCGTGGTCATGGACAACCTGACTAACAAGACGAAGCAGACCATGAGCCTGTTCAAGGAGGCCAAGGAGAGGATGTACGAGGAGAACTCGCAGCCCAGGTGAGCGTCAACATCTTGTTTTACATCACCAAACACGTTATGTCTGTACGTTCAATCTGCCACCACAACTTCAAACAAATGGCTGTTGTTACAGGTTACACATTTCACACATTTCTGCTGAAGTCAATCGAACGAGTGTCGACCGAGTTACAAAAGCTCTATTATGAATATGCAAATGAAGGATGTATTTCGACGAAAAAAAAAAGATGTGCCTGAAGCATAGCCTTGTCAGATATTCATTTGCATATTCCAGTTTTTGCACAGAGAGATGACAGTTTGTTCCAACTTTCTGAATCATTGTTGTTTATAGGTTGGTTATCTAATGTGGGTTTTTTTTCCCCCAGAGGAAAATCATGGAAACAGTAAAATGTGTACTCGGGCAAAAATAATCCTTTTTAGATGCTCACGGAGCTGAATTATTTGTGCTTTTTTTTTTTTGCCCCTCAGAAAACAGCAAGTGTAACATTCTTGCCCAATACTGAAAATTATAATTTTTGACAGATAATTGGCATCCCTATCGATGCTTGTCAGTGTCACAATCTCACTCTCTCATTTGCTTCGCAGTTGTTTGTTTTTGCTAACCCGACCGTACGCAATCCTGGCTGATTCAGGCATGTTGCGCTTTGAGTGATGCGTGGGTATAAAGCGACATCAAACGCATTGTGTGATGTCTGGTTTTCCATGAAAGTGTTGCAATGCAGCGAGCAGCAGCAAGAAGAGCGGCCATTCTCCGATAAAGATCTCTGATTAACACGTCCACTTCCCTCTTTGTCCTCAAAGTGATTACAGAGCGAAAGTCAGTCCTTCCTCCTCATGAGGTCATGTGATTTCTATCGTTGTCCTCTGCCACCATCGGGGTTGTTTTGAGAGGTTCGCCGCACATCATCGAGTCAGTGTCCGTCTTCCCCCCCTCCCACAGGCGAAACCTCACCAAGCTGTCGCTCATCTTCAGTCACATGCTGGCCGAGCTCAAAGCCATCTTCCCCAACGGCCTGTTCCAGGGGGACAACTTCCGCATCACCAAAGCCGACGCCGCCGAGTTTTGGAGGCGTTCCTTCGGGGACAAGTGAGTTTGTGTCACAAAAACCACGATGCGTCCATGTTGGGAGGACTCTGATCGTGGTCGTGTGTCCCCCGCCCCCGTAGGACCATTGTGCCATGGAGGACGTTCCGCCAGGCGCTGCACGAGTTCCATCCTATCAGCTCGGGCCTGGAGGCCATGGCGCTCAAGTCCACCATCGACCTCACCTGCAACGACTACATCTCCGTCTTTGAGTTCGACATCTTCACCAGGCTCTTCCAGGTTAGCCAGGACGAGCTGCCAAGCCGTTTTGAAGGGCAATTAGCATCCCAGCTGACTGACCGAGAGGATGTTCGGCAGTGTTGAGGTTGATGTTGAGGGTCGTGTGCCTCATTTCTTCACACAAACATTCCCTACTGTTGATATGCGTGTTTCCGTAGCCGTGGTCATCTCTATTGCGGAACTGGAACAGTCTTGCCGTCACACACCCGGGCTACATGGCCTTCCTGACGTATGACGAGGTCAAGGCGCGCCTGCACAGGTTCATCCACAAGCCTGGCAGGTAAAGACCATAAAGTGCATTTTAGGTTCATCTTGAAATTCCACCCCAAAATTAAACAGCCCTATTTTTCTGTGTTTATATTAATACTCCTTTTTTTTTTTTTTTAACAAGCAAAAATACATGACAAATGTACACTGACTGCCTCCTCAGCTACATCTTCAGGCTAAGCTGCACGCGGCTGGGCCAGTGGGCCATCGGCTACGTGACGGCGGACGGCAACATCCTGCAGACCATCCCTCATAACAAGCCTCTGTTCCAAGCGCTCATCGATGGCTACAGAGAGGGATTGTGAGTCAGACTGCTTTACCTTTTTTTTTTTTCATTCATTATGCAAAGTCAAAGACATCCAATTAGTCCACGTGCGCTGAACTCAGGATGGGAAGTCAAGTATTGAGCCGGTGTGTTCCATTTAATTCCAATATTACTGCAATTTACTGAGCTTAGGAAACGTCTTCTTCGTTGGTTTTGTGTGGGTGTGTCTACCATACTGCCCGTGGCCAATGCATGCACACCGGAAGGAGTGACACAATGTCAACGGGCATTAGTATGTGATTATAAAGTACAATACTGTGGTGTTGTCTTTGACATGAACACAAATTCTAAAAGTATTTCCATTCCTTTCAATGATGAAAGATCGTTTGAGATACAAGTGTTTTCAATCACAAATTAAACTTGTAAGTCAAGCCACCAATGTATGTTTTGAATGATTGGCCTCCCCGTTTGTGTATTCGCCAGCTACCTCTTCCCAGATGGCCGTGCGCAGAACCCAGACCTAACAGGCCTGTGCGAACCTTCTCCACAAGACCACATCAAAGTTACCCAGGTTGGTGCTTCTCATGAACAACTCTCTCATGCGCGCGCCACTGAGGTCAACACGCAGTCTCTTCGGTTTTGTAGGAGCAGTACGAGTTGTACTGCGAGATGGGCTCCACGTTCCAGCTGTGCAAGATCTGCGCCGAGAACGACAAGGACGTGAAGATCGAGCCGTGCCGACACCTGATGTGCACTTCCTGTCTGACTGCCTGGCAGGTGAGAGACTGCACATGGTGCCTCCTGAAAACGACCCCCGACCCTTCCCCTCTTGTCAACAAACGTGTGTGTTTGTTTGTGTGATATCAGGATTCAGAGGGTCAGGGCTGCCCCTTCTGCCGCTGTGAGATTAAAGGGACCGAGCCCATCGTGGTGGACCCCTTCCATCCCAAAGCCAGCGGGGGGGCTTTCGCCGGCTTCCAGGGGGGAGCCAGCCGAGCCGAGGCGGCCGCCAACGACGAGGATGACGACGAGCGTCTGGAGGACCAGAACCTCGTCATGAGCAGGCTGGCCTGCAGCAAGGTATGTTCAGTCTGCGGTACCACAATATGGTCGCCATATGTGGCGCTCCGTTTACTCCAAAGGTGGGCAAACGTTTGTGCTCAGGCGGGCGGGGCATTGGATATTTTAAACCAGAGGGGGGGTTAAAATAGAAAAAAGTAGCCCTCCTCTGGCATCTTGGCACCAAGAAACTATGTTGAAGTAAGTTGAGGGGCTTCTTTATGGTAAAAGTAGTGCTTTTCCGCCTACTTGTGGCGCTTTGGGGTCAAGGAACTATGACGACGTAAGCTGGAAGAGCGTAAGATGAAGAGCGTTGTTTAGACAAAAGAAGTGCTTTGCCATCATCTTGTGAGATGATGAACTAAGTTGAGGAGCTTCATTTTACACAAAAAGTTTGGGTTTTTTTTTTTGTCGGAGGACCACTATAGTTGTAAAACACACACTTCGAATGAAATCTGCGTGCGTGTGCGTGTAGGTGGAGCGCCCGCCATCTCCCGTGTCCCAGCTGCCTCCCGTCCCGCCCCGGCTGGACCTCCTTCAGCAAAGACCCTCGAACTCACACAGCCAGCTGGTCCAAGGAGCCTGTGCTAAGGTCTTGTACAAGCCTACCAAACACTGTCCGCTCAAGGAAAAAATAACATTTGGACTGCTGGAACCACTCATTAGCTTTGCCCGGAATTCTGGAAGTCTCCCATAACCGGGTTTAAATTTAAAAAGAACCTCCCTTGTCTTTTTCTGCCGCAAGCAGATGGGGGCCACACACAGGGACAAGCCCCTCCCATTGCCCCCGGCACTTCGAGAGCTCCCGCCGCCGCCTCCCCCGGAGCGCCCTTCCCTGGTGGCGGCGGACTCGAGGCTACAGAGGAGACCCCTGCCCTCTACGCCCGACACGCCCGCTTGGGCCGCCAACTATATGGTGCCGCGGCCCGCCTGCAAGGCGCCCGCTAATGCGCTGCCCGCCACACCTCAGAGCGGCGGTGCCAGCGGCGGCGCTGAGGCGGGCAAACCCAACGTGGCCACCAACGCCATCTACTGCCTGGCCGCCAGGTATAACATTCTCACCATTGTCCTGTTTCAAATCATGCGTAATCGCTAACATGCTAAAAAAAAAAAAAAAAAAAAAACGAAAAAGCAAACTACACCGGTGACAAACATCCTAATTCAAAATTTCACGATCTGGTAACTAAGCAGGCTGAAAAGAATGAGTTCTTTCTTGCCTTCATAGCTGACCGACTTCCTTCTGTGTGTATGTTTTGAAGAGCTCGCTATTGCAAGTGCGTCTGAAATGTGTATAACCGGGGCTTCAGTGAAGGGTTTTGGACTTAAATTTGTTCAGGTCGCTGCCAACGTCAGCCGTTTCCAGCAGGGAGAAGTTGCCCACCGACTGCGAAGAGAACGAGTACATGAGTCCCACCTCCCTCCCGGCATCCGGCGCCCCGTGGATCATCGCTGGCTCTTTGGTGCCACCGCCGCCACCTCCCAGTCAAGCAAACCACAATGACGTCAGGTAATTTATTTTAACTTTTTTTTTTTGTAGCCACAAGATTGCGCCAAAATTCTGGTTATAGGAAAGTGGAGATTTATAAATGTAATTGATGTTTGGGATGTGGTGTTTATTTTGCGGTACATCTTACAGCCACAAGGCGGCATTGTAGTCAAAACACAATTACTATTGTCAGACTGCAAGGTATTACTCATGTAATATAAGGTGTCAAATGGCTAATAGAAAAAAAAATTGAGCATTTTGTCATTCACTTGTGGTTCCAGCGGTGACGGCCTCGACGTGGACTCGGCGGACCCTCAGGTGTACGAGGCTATGTGTAACATCCAGGCACAGGCTGCTGCCTCGGAGGTCCTCGATCACGGTACGCCTCCCCGCTCTACGCCATCGCTAACTTCACCGGCATCCTCTCCTGTGTTGAGGGACATGGTTTCAACTTCCTGTGTGCTTGACTTCATGCATTTATTTGTGCCCTTCCGTGCGTTTGTGTGGACGTGGATTGATTTGTGCACATAAATGTGTGTTTTTACGTGCGTGCGTTTCAGAGCGTCCTCAGCACTCCTCCTCGGCGGTCTACCAGGCCAAGTCCATGGAAGGCTCCTTCGAGGACACTTACGAGTACGACTGTCCTCGCCCGCTGGTCCCCCCGGCGCCCGCCCGGCGGGTTCTGGCGGACGTCAACAGTCCTTCCAAAGCCTTCAGCACGCTTAGCATCGACGGAGCCGTAGAAGCCAGTACGTGACACTACAAGTGGCCTCATCCACACACTAAACCGCGTCTCCGTTTGGCATCACGTTCACTCCCTGTTTCTATTTGTTCATCTAAGCAATGAGATGGCAACAATCGCATCAAATTCACTTTTACTTTGTGTTTTCCCCCCGCCCCCCTCTTTTTTTTGTGTGTGCCATTGCAGGTTTGTATGCAACTGGCGTGGACCCCGAGCGCCCACCCAAACCCCTCCCGCGCCGCGCCAATTCGGACCGGCGGGCTCGGCCGCTGAACCGCGAGCCCCCCTCAGCTTCGCTGGAGCAGCCACCGCGACCCTCCTCCTCGCACACGCCACCGCCCCCCTCAGCCGGCGGGGTGCTGAGCGGGGAGATTGAGTGCCTGATGTCTCAGGGCTATTCCATCCAGGACATCCAGAAGGCGCTGTTGATCGCCAGGAACAACCTGGAGACGGCCAAGAACATCCTACGAGAGTTTGTGTCCGTGCCCTCGGCCGCGCACATCGCCACATAATCCCGCCGCGACCCCCTCCGCCCCGTGCCATTCTCGCGCTGTCGGTTGCCGCCGAACCTTTTCACGCTTTGTCCCACACGGAAAACCCCAAAAGCCTTCAAATGTTCGTGAAAGCGTACGTCGTAACCACTCAAGGGACCATGTCGACTCAATGTGACACCTCCCCCCCCGCCGCTAGCTGCTTGTGTCGTACCATTTACGTGGCCACGTGCGGTCCAAATGAATCTTTGTCACAGTAATACTAATAATGATGTCGTACGAACAGTTTGACCGTGGTTCTACATAGGGATGGGCCGTTGGAGCTAAATCGTAGCAAATCGTATTTGTTTGTGCACTCCATCTACTTTTACCTCCTGCTTCTGTTCATTCTGCAGCCCATATGCATATAAACAGCCCTTTTTCCATTTGTTCCGCAGCCCGTTTGAAGCACCAACAGCATCTACTTCACTTTTGCATCATTTTTTTCCGCAGCCCAGTTCAGCACCAATTTTCTTTTACTTTCTGTTTCTAATCATTGCGCAACCCTTTCAGGCAACAATGATAGCATCACACGCGCTTTTACTTCGTGTTTGCCCATCCCTAATTGCACATGTCAACTCAGCCCTACGACGAGTTTGTCGTTTCAGCGCTCAACCACGCAAGCGTTATTGTCCTCGCCTTGAGCTTCTCGCAGCTTTGAACCATTTCTGACTAAAAAGCACCAACATTAACCGAGACGCTAAGACGAAAGAAGAGCGAACACATTCCAGTCCCGATGAGGAGCGTTTTAGCATGGGATTTACTTGGATGGCTCACGTCAGGTGTCTGTTAAGTAACGTCTGTAAATGTGCCTTTTGGCAGGTTGGCTCGCCATTTTGGAAGACTTTCTTCCTCCAGTAGTCACAGATGGTATTAATATGAAAAGAGATTAAGACTCTATACTTAAATGCTAGTACTAAAGAATTGTTGTCTTGGGACTGATGTGACGTTATGTGTTAGCACATTGACTTAAGGTTATGAAATGTAACATTTAAGGCCTTAAGGAGGACTTTTAAAGGTGGTACATTTTTTGGGGTGGAGCTCCACTGGAGGGACTTTGCATGATCAGCGCTTTATCTTCCGTCTTGAAACTTTTACGTGCCTGTCTTTAAAGGAAGATACGCTCCCCCACCCCCCACTCTCATTCGATTGGCCATCTCAAACGAGCTTCATTTACAAGACAGGAAAGGTCTCGTTTAAAATGGATGCTGAAATATAAGTCTTTTAACTCGCCTTTTTTTTTTCATGACAACTCGCCTACTAAAATGTTTGTTGCTGCTTTGTTGCCGTCTTCATGTAAATATGATTTATTTATTGTCTTTTTAATATCCTCGGCGTTCGTTGTGTTGCCATGTTTTCATGCCCAAGCCATTAAGATTTTTAATTAAACAGTATTTTCTTTAAAACCTTTGTTGTGCGAGTACTTTATCACTGATCGTTTTTGTTTCCTTTGTATCTGTATTAAAGATTTATATATTGATATATACTTCATATGGATGTTTTTTAAGGGATTAAAAAAATGTAATTATCATATAAACATTTATTAAAATAAGTACAAATCTAGAACAATTGTACTGAACGATTTTGGGGTATTGTATCAGAAATGTATACGTTTAAACTATATTAAAATTAAGTTATCAAATTTCACTTTGAATTGTGGTGGGCGGGATCAAGGATCTGATGATTGATCCTTACACACGATTACTTTTTTCTGACGTCATCTAAGGCAATTTACCTGGGATAAATTGATTAGATGACTGGTATATTGTGACGTAAGGGTGTCGTCGGTTTACGAGTTCTAACCCACATTACGACAGTTCCTACGATGTTGACGTAACCCAAATTAGTACGTATCTTCGAAATGAAGTGGGGTATGTCAAGACCGTCGTAAATAAAAACAGGACAGTCGTGCTCAGTATAAGCCGCTGTATTGCCACAAGAGGGTAGCAGACACCTGGTCAATCGCGAGGTAGCGTGAAAGTCGCAGTTTGGTCAAGCATGTTTTATTTTTTTATGCGTAGTATTTATTTTGCCATTCAGGGGCAACTCTTAACACCAAAACATCTGGCTTTTATTATTGTTGTTATAATAATTATTATTATGACAACACCAAAATTTTCAGTGCGATACTCCTTGGTTGGAAAGCGGGTTTTAGACGAGCTGCTGCAGCTGCAAAGCATAAAAACCAAAAGAGCCAGCCAATAAAATTGGAAGCAGGAATAATGAAGTCGAAAAGAACGTTGGGAGGTTCATTAGCCAAGAACTCCACGTTGTTACGACTAATAATAAACAACAAGGGTACTGCTAATAATGTGCCTCACTATTTACAGTGAACACGAGCCATTGGTTGACTTTCAAGTTGCTCTCATTTCACTTTTTCCCCCCTTTAGGAAATAATGTCAAGTGAATTGACATCATAAAACCTTCATAAAGTGTGCACAGCATTTTTGGGTAATATTTGGAACTGTTTTGCAACAGTTGCGCGATTTTCTCCCTTATTTTATACTCTTACACTCCTTGCGTTATTATTGTATCATCATTATCTTTAATATTATGTTTTATGTAGAGTTTTAGGTATGGTCTTTTCCTCAGGAATCAGTCAGATGTTAGCATAAAGCTAGTCGGGCATTTTTTTCAGGGAATGTACGACCATTTTACCTTAAAATACCAATATATTTGTCATAAATTGTGCACATTATGAACATGTAACAGTTTGACTGAACTTACATGACTTGTTTGTTGAACTTTAGCTCAGCTACGCCGAGCAGCGTCCTCGTTTGCTGAATGTCATAACACCTGCTGCGTGTACAGCTCCTGAATGATGCGTTCTGGAGCAGCTCGGAAATGCGTGTGATGAAATGTTAAAAATGAATTTAAACTCCATCCGTCGATCCCTTTTCAACACCGTTTATCCTAAATTCTGCCGTGATTTAAAATGGCTGCTTTAAAAAACTTATAAACGGATTGAAAAAAACTTTTT
The DNA here is from genome assembly GCF_001891065.2 of Hippocampus comes. Taxonomy (NCBI): domain Eukaryota; kingdom Metazoa; phylum Chordata; class Actinopteri; order Syngnathiformes; family Syngnathidae; genus Hippocampus; species Hippocampus comes. The sequence continues at coordinate 43,502 of NW_017805406.1, forward strand.
ATTTGGCATTTTCTTGCAAAAACATTTGAAAAAAAACGCAAGTGTCAAAGAATCACATAAACCGCACTTAATTTACACACTTCTTTTGTAGAGGGAAATAAAACACAAAATATGAACAATGTTTCCCCTGGTGTGCAGTTTTCTGGAACCCAGCAGAGCACGACATCATCGCATGTCAGTGGAAAGAAGTTATTAAAAAAAAAAAAAATTCACCAAAAAATAAAAGAGCTACCTGACATTCACAAAACGGGCCCAGCGGGGGCGTCAGTCTGCCTGCATCAAATTGAAATCTTCTCTTCAAAAGTACCGTCATGAAAGTACCACTTATGAACAAATGTAAGCACGCTTGTGAACAATTTTAAACACGCAAAATTGGTGGAACACAACACAAGTAAAATACATACAAACATATTCAGTGTATTCCGCAGAAATCTCAAAAACAAACAAAACCGGGCAAAACGGATCGCGAACCTCTTTGAAATCCGCCCGGCATCAGTCGCTGGCATATTTACAAACAGTATGAAGGGAAAAGGAGAAACGGGCTTGACAGCAGTGTGAAACGAGTGTGCGTGTGTGTATTTTGTGTGTGAATATCTTAAATAACAAAATATATATATAATATGTACACTTTGATGGTGAAGTGATGATGAAACAAAGGCCAAGCGATGGATGAACTTTTAGAAAATGAAAAACATTCACTCAAAAGATTGTGTGTGTGTGTGTGTGTGTGTGTGTGTGTGTGTGTGGAAATACTGAAGTGTATGATGGTGGGAATGTGTGATTAGAGTCCCTGCTGGTCTCAGATCAGCTCCTCCACTGCTGATTCTTGCACACCATCACTGGATGAACACACACAGTGACGTTAATCGAGTGTAAACGTTTTTAAACATTTTTTTAATTCTCATTAAATTACTATTATATTCTCATAAATGTGTCTCCGGTAACAGTCAGATATTTTTTCTCGCAATATTGCAACATTTGGCAATTTTTGTAACAGTTTCACTTCTGACTTTATACTGATAATACGAACAAGATTTTCCTCATCAAATTACAACTTTATTCTCCGCATGTCATATTCCATAACATTTTTAAAGTATCCATTTTCCTAAATCTTCATAGTTTTTATCTTTATCCCCACTAAATTAGAAATGTAGTGCCCTGACATTTCTACATTTTTTTTGTATTTAGTTGACAACTTCAATCTCCTAAAAATAAAATAAAAAGTTACCTGCTCGTTTGTGCCATTTTTGTCTCCATTGACTGCGTTGAGGAGCACCGCGTCCTCACTCTTGGCAATGCCGTTGTCCTTCATCTCCATCACGATGTCATCTTTGGCGGTCTTCTCTTTGGAGCTGACGGAGGGCAGGGGGGAGCATTTTACAAGCGCGCTGACGAGGGCCGGGACAGGCTTGCCTAAGACGTGAGCCACTCACATGTCCTGCTTCCCTGAGCGCCCACACGGGATCTTGCCCTTCTTGTGGAGGAAGTAAAGCACACTGCCCAGGATGCCGAGCAGCAGCAGACACAGGATGATGACCACAAAGATCACGCCACTGCCCTCTGCTAGAAAAATACACACACAAGAACCACACACATAATCACAATTTCGTCTCCCAACGGTAGCATTTGTTGGCAACAAAATGATATTTTTAACTTAGGATGGGCATTTCACTTTATCTCAGAGTGACTGAAATTGGAATTATTATTTTTTTCCTTCCTAAGAGCATTTTATTCTCTTTTCTCCTTTCTGCCACATTTGCTGAAAAACTGATCATTGATTAATTATCATGCCCATCCCTAGTTTTGACACAACTGCAAAAAAAAAAAAAAAAATCGAGCGGCAAAACAAACAGAACGGAAATACTGATTGTCGGAAAGTGCAGTAGATATATTAAAATTTCCTTTTTAATGTGGACCGTGGGTGTTGTGGGAGCATTTTCAAACTTGGAATGCTTTCTTTTTCCCGAATAAAACTATCCACGTCAGCAGTTTGTATACTTACTGAATTTATGAATAGTAATAGATGGACTAAAACCCACAGAGGTTGTGCTGTTTGTCTCTGCATTTAAAACAACCCAATGAGCCTAATCAAGTGGGAGTAAGGGTTTGGTTTCATGATCTCAATCAAATCTCTTCTTGGATTAGAATTAAGTACTGTCAGCAATTTCCACAGCAACTAAAATCGCTTTGGAAAAACAAATGTGACAGAATTTTTTTTTTTAGGTGATTTCATGCGCTGCAAAAGGTGCGAATCGACCGCATGCTGCTTCATAAGATCCCATAATTAGTGAGAATTTTCACTCAGTCATTCAAAGGGCTGTGAAGTTCTGTCTACGCAAAAGAGAATATTTAATCAGCCCGCGGGCCATCCGAAAGGCTCTGCTAGCGAAGCCGACGAGAGTCCCAGAAAGAGAGATCATCAATAAGGCATGGAGGAGGTCCTCAAAGCCTCTCGCTGTCAAATGAGGAGGAGGAGGAGGCGGAGGAGGACACAGACAGTGCTTTGGTGAGCGGACCATGAAATGAGTGAGCAAGTCAGCAGTACGACTATCTTACCAGGGGAGAAGTGAGTGCTGGAGCTGACCAGGGGAACTGTGAACAAGTAGAACAACACGCTTTATTTTACACGCTACTTCACACACTCGTCTCACGCTTCACTCACAATGTTGCGATTGTCCGCCGACAAAGGTCAAAATGGTCAAAGGAGTAAAAGAATGACTTTGGTGCCGAGCAACTCAGTTGAAGTGAATTGAGGAGCTTCATTTGGACAAAAGTTTGTGCTTTTGTCGCCATCTCGTGGCACCTTGGTGGCAAGGAACTATGTGGAGGTGAGTCGAGGAGTTTTCATTTAAGGACAATCACTGCTTTGCTGCCATCTTCTGGCAATCTACAGGTGATGATAAAAGTTACAAATAAACTTTTGTAGAATTAGGTTAAATTTTGGAGATTCAACTGTGTTTAAAGGGGCCATATAATGAAAAATGTACTTTTGATATATATATATATATATATATATATATATGTGTGTGTGTGTGTGTGTGTGTGTGTGTGTGTGTGTGTGTGTGCGTGTGTGTGTGTGTGTGTGTGTGTGTGTGTGTGTGTAATTTTTGGGGTGCCGGGGTGAACATGTTACAAAAATTTATGGCTTAATATGGATGCTTGGATGAGGTCTATGTTAGTCCATGCTTTGTTCTATCGGTAGTTGGTGATACAGAGTGAGACCTCGCTTACTGGCTTTGATGTTGAAAGCTCTGACGTCAATGCCAAAGTCGTTGGAGGTGTTGCAGATGGCGCTGATGTCCGAATCGACGGCGAAAGACACCACGCTGTGGGTCATGTGGTCGCCGGACTTGCTGAACACCTCGTGCCAATTCTGTGGAGAGAAAGCGCATGTCAGTCGAGCGAATGAGAGAAGCCGGGGCGGCAAAATGACTCATTGTAGTCATCGCACATCTGCCCCTCTGGAAAGCGGCGCCGAGTCACCTGGCAACCGTCGAAGATCCACGTGATTCTGGGTGCGGGGTGGCCACGTGCCTCGCAGCTCAGGTTGACCGTCTTGCCAACTGCCGCTTTCAGATGCACCTCCTGCTCCTCACCCACCAGCTGAGGACCACCTGTGTACACACACACAAATACGCAGACAGACGACCGCAATGATACACAAGTATGTGGCACGGGGTCGGTGTGACATGACTTTTTCAGAGGTGTGTTTGGGATGACTGACCGTGAACGACGATGTGGACGGAGCCGTTGGTGTGCAGGGTGGGCAGGGCGGGAACGGTCACCTCGCACACGTACTCGCCCGCCGTTTCGTAGGTGGCGTCCTGCAGGTGTAGCATGTTTCCTTCACCCACTACCTTGCTGTCCTGCACACACACGCACACGCACACACACACACACACACCCACACACACACACACACACACACACACACACACACACACACACTGTACCAAATCCAGGAAATTGCAATGGAGTGGGGTTTGCTGTATACTGATAAAACCAGTTCACCTTATTGCAAAATTGTCCACTCGTCATTATTGGACCTCCGGTATATAGCTGAGTCAATAAACGTCCCCAGGAACTACTTTGAAATATGATGTAGACTTACAAACCTTGTACCAGACCATCGATGTTTTCAGAGAAGACAGAGCGTTGCACGATGCAGTCAAACATTCCCCTTTTAACATGGCCTCAGATTCTTTGGGTACCACCACTGCAGGGTCCAGGTCTGAACACATCACACACAACAGGACAGAGGGACACACTGTCGGGTTAGATAAGGGCGGTCTTAAAGGTTTTCCATTGAAATCCTTCATTCTAATAATGTGATAACAACCGCCGCTGGATGTGGTCTGTGTGATTAATGCGAATGAGTTCTGAGTACACATTATGTTAATTTAGTCGCACAGCCTGGACACTTGTCTGTGTGTGTGTGTGTGTGTGTGTGTGTGTGTGTGTGTGTGTGTGTGCTGTTTTCTCACAGTGCACGTTGAGCTCCATCTCTCCTTTGACATCATCGTGGGAGGTGCCATCCGGCAGTCGGCAACGGTAGAGGCCGCGGTCTCTGCGTGACACCGCCTGCAGCATCAAGACGTTGCCGCGGCTGTCCAAGTCCTCATCCGCGCCGTCTTCCTGCCGCACAGATTTCGAACTGTCACACTCATACCAAGAGATGGATTTCACATTTTGTTGGCTAGCCTAAAGTTGACCAACATTTCAAAGATGCTGGCAGGTAAACTCAGTGGCCGGAGGAGTCATTAATCTCTTTCACAATAAGATTCTTGAGAAAAATGGATGGATTTACAGGCTATTGTGTCTTCTGGTATAAATTATTTTTCAGCAATGCATAGCATAACATTCCAATGCACTCTGTGTAGAAATTTGACCCCTGTAATTAACTTCTAAGGCTCCACTGTAATTAATGTGCACAGCTCGATAATGTTCTTCCTGTTTCTCACAGTTTCACACCGAAAGTCATGATGACCTAATTGCCAGAGCAAACACAATGGTTTTGTGTTTGACATGGGAACCGGCTCCATCCCCGATCCCTGTCAGCAGCGTCTTACAGCCCAGACTGACTCTGCAAGGTCAAATCAGACGAGGCCTCCGCAGACCTTTGCATGTTCACGTCTACGTGGGGGTCCGGCCAGCTCTGCATATCAAAAACATTCCCGGCGCGTCTTTTGCATGTCAGTCCTATCTCGGGGGACTTTTTTCGGCAGAGAGAAGGGCTTCTATTCTTACTCGCGCCCTGCTGAAGATGAAGGTCGGCGTGGGGTTGCCATCGCCCTGGCAACGCAGCTCCACAGTATCCCCCTCCTTGATCAATCCCGCAGGCGACTCCCTCCACAGCTCCACCATGGTGACTGGGTCTGTGCGGGCGCGCGCACACACACACACACACACACACACACACACACACACACACACACACACACACACGCGCACACACACACACACACACACACACACACACACACACACACACACACACACACACGCACATACACGCGCACACACGCATGGAGACGTGCGCACATACACACACCCAGTCAAGTTAAACAGTCTGATTCAGCATGCTTGTAAAGTCCCATTAACAAGATCATTTCCATGAGGCTGCCAGCACCGACTGTGTTTGGCTCCGACCGCAACTGTGTCACTGTTCCAAAAACAATGGACCAACACAAAGCCAATATGGCTCTTCAAATATGTGGTACAGAACACTTGGCAACAACCTGACGGCAGAAAACTGTTGAGATGGAACTTTGAATGACAGGCTACTTTTGGCGGGGTATCTGAAGCTCGCCTCCGACTCAAATTTTAGCTGGCATGATACAATTGACCAAGTCCTGGCTTGTAAACTGAAAAACTCGTCAGCTGGGGCGCGTGTCAGTCAAGTATCAACTGTATTGACAGTGTGTTCATCGCACAGCCTCCGTGGCATACAACTTACAGTGAACGGTGATGCCGACGCTGATGGACTCGACGGTCCTGATGGCGCCAGGCACGTAGAAGCTGACCTCGCAGGAAAAGTTAGCATCCTTGTCCTCCTTGAGCACCTTGTACTCCAGCGTGCTGTGTGCCGAATACAAGCCGCTTGACTCCACCGTTTCACCGGTCCACACTTTCACACCTGCGGGAGCACAGTCACAATTTCCCCTTTTGAATTAAAAAAAATAAATAAATAAAAATAAAAAAAAAACTTTAAGGACTAAAGTTGCATAGCATGCTTACATCGAGTTTTATACATCAAACAAATCAAACAGTGCTAACTGAGCGAGCCTACTTGTGCCATGTGACGTAGTCATACGCTGCCGGGTCAACAAGATCATAACCCGGGTAGACCAAATACTTGCCATATTATGACAGTTCAAACTCAGAGATTAGGTGCGACAAATTCCAAATTGCAGACATCAGGAGTGTTCCAACGTTGGCTTCCTAACTTACGTCCCGCTGAAGGCACCAGTGGAATGTTGTTCCTGTACCAGGTGATGTTGAATTGGGGAAAACCGTTCCGGGCCTGACATGCGGCCACCTTAAAGCAGAGTCACGGTGACAAGCATGTAAAGATATACTGAGTATCAAGGTGGCTAGCCCCGTGAAGCTGGCGGGGTTCATGCTGGCCTGACTCACCGTAGAGGGCATCTCATTGGTCACAGATATTCCTGCTTGGACAGCCTTGATGATCGGAGCTTCCGGAGGAGCTGGAAAAAAATCCACTGAGCTATTTCACTGAGCTCGCGGCAAATATCAGCTGTTCTCAACATAATGGCTTGTCACTGTGCTTCCTCACCAAACACGCTGAGGTAAGTCTTCCTCTCCATGGTGCCATCGGACAGGCCGTTCACCGAGCAGATGAAGTTCCGCTGATCAGACAGCTGCACTTTCTTGATGGTGAGCTTAGTTCCGTGCTGGTCTGTAGTCATCTGGATACGACCAGTGTACTCCGTGTCCCCATCCACGACTTGGTGTTGGTCATCGCCGTAGTAGATGCGAGCCCGTGCTCTGGTGACTGCGTTCTTCTGCAGACGAAGTTTCGATACGTCACAGCGTATTGCAACAATATGGAAAACAGCAAAAACCATGGTGAATTGAACACATCGGTCAGATACACACACTAAAAAAAAAAAAATAAAAAAAAAATCAGTCACCATGGAGGAAAATAAGGCTGTATTAACTTCACATCTGGATGGTGAAACACTTTACCCAAGAAAAGCCTGATGGCAAGCAGAAAACTGAGCACAACAACAGCAAAGTGGTGACGGTGGAGAATAATACCGCACTGTCCAGAGCTAAACGGTGTAGTGTTGTCAATTCAAATCTGTGTATCCTTAAACATTATAGTGACACAACAATGATCGATAAGGGACTAAACATCGGACCATAATTAACTTTGTGTGTGTGTGTGTGTGTGTGTGTGTGTTGAGTTACCTTGAGATTGTTCCAAAAGAACCAGTCTCAAAAAAGACATTGTTTATTTTAACCGAACCACATCATTTTGCCGCATAAATGTCAGCTAGCTTAATGCTAACACAAAACGTAAAACGTCATCGGACGGGTTAATGAAACTAACTAGCATTGATGTTACGGTAGTCCATAAACATTTAAGCCACTGATATTTAAAAACATACAGTAGCAACACATATGGACAGTTAATGAAGTAATAAATAAAGTATAAAATACTTGACCAATGAGCGCCTAGCAATGGTTTATGTAGCCTGTATCAGCTCAATGCTTACAGCCTTGGCCAATGGCCTCAAATAATGAAAAGTAGGCAATGGGTGGGAAGACATATGTCCAGTCTAGTTTGGAGTTGCTCATTATATTCAGGGCACACTCTTGAGTGAAAGTGAATAGATGAGCGTAATCCTTCTTGCACAGTTGGACAGTCCCACATAGACGAGAGCTTGTGTTGTTCCAGGCACCACTCACCACCACAAACCACTGGATCATGACAAATTTGGGAACGCCGTCGACTTCGTAGAACTTGTACTGGCAAGGGATCTCGACCGAGTCACCCAGGTACACCTCGATGTTCTTGTGCATCGTCACCTCCACATCGGCCCACGCTGAAACACACACCAAAGTACAGTGATCACATTCAGTCGTTGAATTGCTAATTTGTACGCTAACCCTAAAGCAAGCCTTCGCGCCAATTTTTGGCACGAGACAGACAAGAACAGAAGCGGAACAAAGAAAGGGCTTCTTGTCCACATGGTGTACTTTTTTTCCCCGTCTCATTTCCTTCCGCCTGGCTGACTGACACATCTTGGCCACAAAAGCAGTTTCCCGGACATCATCGTGGGGAATTTAGGCGAAAGAGGCGAGTCGCCAGGCTGACACCGGACTGTTGAATCCCAGAGCCAAGTTGTTCTCCAGCCGTGTTGGACTTGGCTGCTTTTATTTCACACACAGTGAAAAAGAAAACATTTTGGCCCCATATTCTATTGAATCTGGCTCACAGGAGTTATGCGGGATGGTGGAGGACACTCTTGTGCTCCTCTTACACCGTCAGATCTTACGCTTTTATTTCCATTGATCATTTCCCTCAAAGCGCCTGGATTGTTTGGTTTTGTTTTTTGAATCTGCTACGTTACATTACTGGTTATTCTTACATTGTTATTTTTTCATTGTATGAGCCTCAAACAAACTCTTAATATTCGGAAAATGTTAATACTGTGCAGAGAAAATGTGACGGCCACGAACAAGAGCTGGACCTTGGTGTCCTCCGTGTTTTCAGCCTTTGCTAAACCAGACCAAGCATGAAAGGAGCTTTGAGACGCCCGTCCCCACCCAGTCGCCCCCATTCAGCAGACTGCGCCCCCATCAGCAGTTCGTTTTTCCCTGCCTGGCTCTGCCCCAATCCTAGTAACAACTCCCGTTTTACTCCCTTCCCCTCCCTTCCTCGGTCCGGCCAGTGCTCAGCCAACCATTTCTCAGACGACGGGTGAGCCATTGTTCCCCCACCTGGGTGAACCGCATCCCTTCGCTCTCTCTCTCTCTCTCTCTCTCTCTCTCTCTCTCTCCCACACACACACACGCATACAAACTGCAGCACAAGAGGTGAACATCAGTTCATGCTGCGCTGAAGTTGTTGTTTCGTTAGACAAAAAAAATGACAAGGCGCCTTTGAGGAACAGATTACGCATGCCGCGGGGCAAAATATGTCACAGAAGTCAGTGTAAAAAATGTTGTTGCTCTTTGGGGCCGCGTCGCTTAAACTTTTTGGCTAATCCGATTAGCGCCAGGGGGTTGCCGGGGATTTGGCTTCCAGAGCCAACCCGGCCGGGTCTGGTTCTTATCTATTCCTGTTGTGCCTTTATGGTGGCACGGACTACAGCACAAATACACATGAGCCATGATCTGTGGACCCTGACAACCAAAAGTCCCGCCAGTGTGTGAGTGTGTGTGTGTGTGTGTGGGGGGGCATTCTTTATATGCCTTGTCTGAGGCCAAGCTGATTCATTTAAAAAAAAGAAAAAAAAAAAGAGAAAAAGAACTCACGATTATTTGAGTGCGCTGACAGGATCGGGCCTGCAGTCTGACCGCTTATCAGCGCACAAGATAACCCACGCCACCAAACGCACAATGCAGCCTTTCACAGCAGACATTGAAGGGAACCACAGGTGAAAAGTCCAACATTAAGAACTCTCGAGCAAAATCGGTAACTGTTGATTATTTGCGCTACTGCAAAACTTCCGCATACATTTGTCAATGTATATCCATGCGCATGGAGTGACGACTATTTTCGACAAAACACAAACTTCCAAATTATGTTGTTGCTGCGTAATGCTTGAAACTAACTCAAGCAAAAAAAGAGCGACAAATGAATACAAGGACGTGACCATCTCTTTTTTCGGTTCTTCTACAGTGCTAAATAATGTGCGGCTTGCACAATCAGGCTGCAAAACAAATGAGATAGAAATAACAGACTTTGGTGAGAGCTACTTAAAGGGAACGTCCGTACGCACACGGTGGCTCATTCACGCAGACAATTCCCCGGGATGCTAAACAGAATGGTCACCATTATTGGCTTCCTGGTTTGATTAAGGCTGTCAGCTTAGGCCTGTGGTCGATCTGCACCCCTGCCGCTGATAAGAGGCCCAAGTCACCTCAGACACAAGCTCCTTCTAATCCTTCACGTGGCTGGCGAGCCATGAAATGAGCCAAGACACTTGTGAGATAATAAACATTTCCCGTAATAACGGTTCTCCGAGCTCCAGTATCCGCAGAGTGCCGCTGCGTCACGTCTCTGTCGCGTTCTAAGTTTAGCATCTTCTTAAAACCTTCCTCTTGTCTTTCCGACAAGAAGGCAACCAGGCAAAAGTGGAGTCAGTGCGGAGTCACAAGACGGAAAGATTACAGAATTTAGGAGCAGAGGAAAAAAAAAACAACAAAACAAAAAATATCTCTCAACTGAGGTTCATGTGATGTCATGCTCTGTATTAATTAAAGAACACTTCAGTTGATTCATATTCAAACATGTGCTATATTCTCGCTTCAATTGCAATTTATTCACACTTTTCAGGAGATCCTCTTACTTGGGAGCCCGACTTGTGCGTCAGAGTGTCGCTGAGTAAATGTATCCAGAGAGGCTCTCTCAGATGGTGCAAAGAGCTAGCATAAAAGTGCGCCTGAGAAGCAGGAGGAGTTCTTTATGCACGGGGCTGGTGTGCTGTTGAACACCTGGTGGACAAAGTGCACTATCTGACATCAAAGAAAGAACACACACACACACACACACACACACACACACACACACACACACACACACACACACACACACACGGAGGAGAGAGACGAGGGGTCCTTGTCATAGCGAGGGGGTACGGGCTTTCAGGAGCACAATGTGGCACAAATCTCCTCGCAGTCTGTTCTCGTGGTGACAGTCTGCAGCCGTGAGCAAGTTCACTTTTCTTTATTCTTTGGCAGAAGAAAGATAAGGAAGTGCGAGAAATCTCCTCAAAGGAAGCTCTTTATGCAATCATCTTCTCTTTCATGCAGCACCGCACAGCTGCCGGTCACAACCCTACAAACTGCTGATTGATGTTCAAGGGGTGGGAGGGGAGACGCCCTTCAGGTGTGGACCACTCAGATTTGCATGTCGTCGCCATCCAGTGAAAAAAGGTTTTCAAAAAAAAAAAACGAGAAATGGAACAAACACTAAAAAGTGGTTTCTTTCATTCATCCTTTTTATCGGGCCAGGACATTAGCTGACAACCATTCAGTGGTGCATCGTGACAGTGACGGTTATGCTGGATTTTGCTGCCTCAAATTTATTTGGCGACTTTTACTGTTCACTTTTCGATGACAATGATTCTCTAAATTATCCATCCATTAGCCGAGCCGCTCATCCTCACGAGAGATGCGGTCGTGCTGGAGCCGATCCCAACTCAATGATTTTCAAAGTGTGCTTCATGTGCCACTGGGGGTATGTGGGCTCCCTCTAGTGGTATGCAAAAGAATCACCAAAAAGTGTGATTCTTAATGTTAAAAGTGTGCATATTACAGTGGCTCAGTTTTATTGTTTTCGATCCACTGCAGTAGATTTAATTTGAAATTATATTTGTTAAAAATGTAATGTAGTTGGATGCTCACTTTTCTTCTTCTAAATTCCATGCAAGCACTTATTTCTTGGCATACCAATACCCAAAACATCGGTGTAAATACGGACCAAAATCCCCGTGGCCCTTCCACCTCAGACTAAAAGTCCGCCGACGTTCGCTGGCTTTTGAGGAATTGTAAATTATTCCTGCTAGCTGGCAAACTTCTCAGGCAACTCCATAAATTTTTGAACATCGCACCCGGTGGGCGAGACTTCATTAAAGGGAGAAACATGGATGTTTTATTCATGCTTGTATCTGATGTGTTGCCATCAATGGACCCGCCTCCACCGCGCCAGGGTTCGGGCATGCAGTTGGCTCTGCAGATGCAGGTTGGCTAATTAAAGGTCAACAGGCGCAACACAGTCTAACTACAAGGGTGGGTGGGGTGGGGGTGGAGGGGTCATGTGGGGTCTTTTGGCAATTGATACACCGAAAACAAGTGGGCAAGCCTGCAGTCAAACTCGCTCATCAGCACTCACTTAGCGGTACAAAAAAAATATTTGGACCCTCATGGCTTAAACACGGAAATGCGGAGTTAGCATGTTACTACTCCGAGTCCAACCCTTCACCCTTGAGGAATGCTTTGTGACAATCAGCTGTTTTTTTTTTTTTTTTTTTTTAATCACGGTGCCAACAGAATGACGAAAGAACCAACAAATGTGTCAAGCTGAAGAAAATGCGGCGGTTTCTACACTATTTGATAAAGGGAGTGAAAGACGGGGCATGAAGCTATGAGGCTCAGGCTGTTATTGCAACCTTATCGCAGGGCTCTTTTGCAATCAAAGCTGTGACGACAGCACGTTGACTTTTTCCAACAAAGGCCTTCTTATGCGGGCAGGCCCCTATGGTCGTCGTCACAACACTGAATATCCTTGCAACATACGTTTCGAGTCATTCCGCCTTCGCCCTCGGCCATCCGGAGGGTCGCCTCCACTGGAGCAATCCAAATGAATTATTAAAGGTGAATAGAATTTTAGGCTGTTTGTCATCAGACCAGAGGCTGGAAATAAAAGACACGAGGATCATTTTAACGCTGGTCCATGTAGCATTCCGACTGGAGTCCCTGTCAAGTGTGAATAAATGTCTTTGAAATCGGGCTGTCGCGAACAAATCTTTTTAATCGATTACTCCATCAATTACTTGTGTAATTTAAAGCCACATCAAACCTCGGGGATCGTTTTTCTTTCTTAATTTCCTCACTGTCAGGTAAGTCCCTGATTGAATGCGTGAGTTTGCAACAGAATGTCTGTGGCGTAAACACGCGACAGCCAATTATAATTATAGTTTCAAGACGGAAATTTTGGTCTCGATCAATTTTTGTGAGTGACTTAGCCGACTTCGCCAACTCCCTCGCCAGCCTTACATCTACATTTGACGCACCGAATTTTTATTCGTGTTTTACACATGTTCAAACAAAGCACACCGAGGGGAGAAAATAAACCAGAATTTGATTAAAACGGCCCAAGCTCCACAAAAAAAAAAAGGGACTCGGGCAGTGCTGTATAAAAACAAACCATCCCAATTAAGAAAACAAACTGAATATTTTCAATGGGGAATTAACATGTCATTTAATTATGAGCTGTACTCATTAGAGACAACCATCTGTTTCCATTGTGTCCATTGCCCGAGCATGATGCTGCGCCTGTTTGTGTCTGGATATTAGCATTGATGCCGCTCCTGTCCCGAGCAACAAATGCCTGCTCCTGTACTCCCACTCCTTTTATCCCGTCGACCAGACGTGAGGGAAGCTGTCGGCCGAGCGCGCCACACCTAATTCATTGGGATCAAAATGGCAAAACCCCACTGCAGTATCCCGCTGAGAACCTTAATGCTCTCAAAGAGAATAGCAGAGCGATCAGGTGCACTGCTGTGATAATGAGGGAGCGAGGCTACTCCCGACGCCCAGGCCAGCGCCCCTGAAGACCCCTCAGACACATACATGATTCAACAGCACAATTGCCATCAGAGGACACAAGTGTGAGGGCCGCGCCGCGGTAGCTAACAAGGTCTGAAAACCTTCTGACAACTCTCCATAATTTTCTTTGACAAGTTAAATGAAAATGATCTGGGATGAGTGGGAAGATCCCTAAAAGAAACTGAAACTGCGCATTCAAACAGGCCAGGTGAAGGGTTGGATAAGTACGTCGATGATAACATCAGACTTAGAAAAAAAAAAAAATCTAAGACGGAAAGATGTTTGGAACTGATTGGCCTTTTGACTGCGCTGTTTTGTCTAGTTGGCCGGTAAATCATTCCTTCTGTGAGATTTGAAGACAAGTGCAAGCTGGACAGGCAGCGAGTGGGGGGGCAGGGACGCCCGCGGAGTAGGGCGGGGACGGGATGAAAACAAAGCACATGGTGGGCTTGTCGCGAGTGGAGGATTGCAGATGTTCCAAAACATTGCAAAGCCATTTAAAAGACTTTGAGACAGAGGGATTTTTACAACTCTGGAAACTGGTGGCAATTGCGCTTTACTCCCGCTTGTCCCGCAGACAAAAAGCAGCAAAAACACTGTTCCTTGACAACAATTTCCAACAGAGAACTTCCTTGAACAAATTCATTTATGGGTTGACTACCGAGTGTTTTTGGTTTTTTGGTTTTACATGTCTTCCCAATAAGCTGGCTTGTTGGGTAAACACAGCCAGCGGGGGGCCCCTGCTGAAAATCACGTTGCCTTACTCATCACCTGCGGATCTAAAAACGACAAGTATTGACACAACAAACTCGCCATTTCGTTTTCCTTAAAACACAGTGGCAGCGAGTTCGACTCCAGGGGGGATTACTTTGAAGGAGTAAACGTTGCAATTTGTAAGCTTTTATATGAAACTTATCTTTAGATCTTTGTGGAGATATCCTCATACGATACCCCCTTTTCTCGGGACTGGCCTGAGACAAAAATCCACAACTTGTTTAATATTCTGGCCGCGGGCTGTGTGCCAAGACCTTGAGCCCGGGCGTGTGGTTATGACTGGTTTCCCAGTAGTCTGGTGGCACTGTGTCCCGCTGGGCCGCAGATGATGGAGGGCGGTGCGGTACACTTTAACGCAGGGCAGCTGGGAACAATGGGAACGTTGCCCCCTATTCCCATTGAGAGTGTTTGTGAGGAGGAGGGTGACAGGAGGGTGGAGGGGGTCGGAAGGGGAGCTCCAACAACACCTGTGGGCAGCCCATTTGTCAAGTGATTTGTGGGAAGGAGTGCAAGGAACAGCGGGAAGAGCGGAAGGAGTGCTGGTGATGCTTGCAGGGAGCTGGGGGAGGGGGGTAAACTTAGTAGAGCATTATCACGGGACCACCCACATATTTCTCATTCACACACGCATACACACCTGTGAAACAAAAACAAAAAAATTTGAACAAGATAAAACAATAAAGTTTCACAGAATGACTTATTTCTCATTCACACACCTGTGAAACAAAAACAAAAAAAATTGAACAAGATAAAACAATAAAGTTTCACAGAATGAGAGGGAAGGTTGTCATAGAAACTAATTATGCCTCAGCCCTGACTGCGGTTTCCCCCCCCCAAAATATTGAACAATTGAAGATCACAACACCTTTGCCCCAAAAGGGAGACGAGCTTTTGAGTACCGCTGATTCTGATGTGATTTGAACACTCAACCTTCTGATCTGCAGTCAGACGCGCTACCGTTGCGCCACAGAGTCGTACGTGCAATCCTCACAGCATTGCGGGAAAGACGAGCTAGAAACCGTTGTAGGGTGACACCTAAAAGCTAAAACTATGGAGAGAAAATCCCCTACTCTTTGATGAGATCTTTTAACAGCGTCCAATAAGAGGGTCGAGGGAGCAGGGGAGGGAGGATTTGACGTGTTACCGTCGCTTTATCCTCTCCGCCTTTTTGAAATGTCAAGTTCAAAGATGCAGAGCGGGCGCCTTGATCTATCAGCTAAGACGACCTCGGGAATCAACTTGCCGACTCCAGAGTATCTCGCGACGGACTCGGTTTCGTGACGAGACCGCGCACACGGAGCGTTATTAAGTCTGATGATATTAACGGAAATAAACAGCCTTTTGATGTCTGTTCCTCGTGCTCCTGTCGGGCCTGCTTAAGTCAATTACATCCGCGCTCTCGCTTTAATGAAAGGACGGCTGATCTTATTCAATTACAACGCTTTCTCAAGCTATCCTATCTGATGCAACAGTGTTTCCGGGACAAGTTTGGAGTTTTCACGAGACAGCAAATGAGTATTGGATTGTCTTTGGTAAAGATGACCGTTGTTATTTTATTTTTTTGACTTGGACTGGCATTTCCTAATGTTCCGACATAAATCATTGCTTAGTCGTCAACGGTTTTTAAATGAAAGTGTATCAAACATTATTACTGCCGCCCCCCCATTTGAAACGGACAAAGCCAACTGGGATCAACTACTTAAGTTGTGAAGATTCTCGGAAACCGTCAAATGGATGCAAAGCTAGCTAGTGGAGCTAGCGCATCAGGATCTGCCGGAATGCTAACATAGATTTAACATAAGGTTAAAGCATATTCAAGACTGCGCTGGGAGACTTAAAAACACGTGTAAACACTGTTTGCTGTTGTTTATTTTATTTTCTTTTTTTTTGATAGTAACAAGCTAGAGAAAAAAAAGAGTTTGATGAAGTCTACAGAATGACTAATTAGCAGCTTAGCGATGATCTACTGAACAGCGAGGAAGTGAAGCTGACCAGAAAATGAGTAAAGTTAACTCCTTGTCTATTTGAGTCAACTCTGTGAAGTTTTCTGAGGTGAAGCTATTTGAAAGGAACCTGCCAGCGGCGACGACAGCATGACCGGTTCATATTAAAGGGCAAGTCCACCAATTTTACACACGGGTCGCCATTCTCTCACCATGTAGAATCCTTTTCATTTCTCGGAATCACTTTCATTTACAGCCGTTGGACAAGCGTAGAATAGCTGAATAAATTTCCATCACGGCCTGGAAGTTGGAAACTTCACAGGAGCCACTTTGACCAGTCAGGGAGTAAATGATCCTGATTAATGTTGTAACTGATATTTTAAATCCGGCTCTATTTTGACAACTTAACTAAGATTATTTACAGCCAACACCATTTGGCCTTTTGCCGACTGCAAAGCTATCTACAATAATATGACACTAATGACGCTCTGGGTCTTTAACAAGCAACGCTGTCTTTAAGGATTTCAATCCGGTCCCTATCAGTGTTCCGGACCTCCGCTGGGCAGCAGATGCCAACCTGGCTGGAGGCCGAGGAAGCCCATGGTGTCATGAGTCCTCCAGCCCTTCAGGGGACCTTGCAGAGTCAGAGTCAGGCTTACTCACTGTCAGCATTTTTTCGCCTTTATTTGGCCACGCTTTCTCAAAATATTTCCGTACGTTTTTTAATCCAGTTGAATGTGTTATTCCATTTCAGCGCTGTACTGCAAGGTGTATGAAGGAAATGTCGACTGTTGACTCTGCAGCGCCCTCATTACTTCTTAAAAGTAGCTCTGGATGGGGTCTGTTTGATCAATATAAATGCATATGATGAGGACATATGCTGCAACTTAAACACTTGGGACGGACATGCTTTGTATTGGTTAAAGACAATCTACAAAGTACTTCATCAAGTCTGTGACGTCCGTCTTCTTTTCGAGACCCACTAATCACACACTCCAGCACACCTTAGACAGGCGAAGCTGATTTTAGTTTGGACTCTTCAATCGAGTGGGAGGGGGGGGAGAGAGACCCCCGAAGGTAGATTCCTAACACTAAACTTGAGCCGCGGAGGTGGATCACATTCCGGCTTTCATCAGGCATGTTTGCAAAAGACAGTGGCCGTGTCCGGCAGGCGCTAAATTACCCGCAAAGTCCTGTCGGCTGACAAAATCCTAATTGTGACTCACCAGTGAGTGTGGGATTCTTATCTGAGAACAAAGCCTGCTCTCCTGTTCCTTCTCAAGACGCCGAGACTGCCCCCAATTTGTTCATCTTTTCCCAGTAATGGAAATCAACCCATGACCGGTTATCAACTGCAGGGCAATGGTTTCGGTAACTGTCACGAAGGTCGAAATCGCCGCTCAAGAGACAATAATTACGATAGAAGGGATGGATGGAAGTTGCGCCCCATTGAAACCCAACTCAGTTTTACATGATTCTCTTCCCAATCGATGGTTAACAGAGCATCCAGGGCCGAGACAGGTGGTTAATTAAAAAGCGCTGGGAAAAAAAAAGCAAAATCAATCATCTGGATTCATTTAGTTTAGAGGTCCTCAACAGGTAGATTCAACAGGACCCGGATGCTCTTCTCGACAGATCCAGATAGAAATCAATTTAACCAATGCTTGTGATTTAACGAGCACATCTTTTTCTTTTAAAGTCAGGCGCAGCTCTTTGGCAGCTTTTCTCGTCATTCGTGTGGTAAAAATCTACTCTCCTGACATCTGGTACAAATTAAGTTTGAACTCCGCTCACAGCAATTTGGGTTTGAACTCCAAATATGTATGCCTTTAGTGGCGTTCGGATTCAGCATTTGCCGTCTGCGCCAGCTGGATATGGTGTATTTCAAACGACAATTCAAATACAAACACAGGACGAAATCGAAAATTTACAGTGAGCCCCATGTCAAAACGTCACTGGTTTCATCCCATCAATTGCGAATATTTACTGCTTTTCAGGGACCTCTGTCACGGCTGCGTTCAAGTCGTAAGATTACCGTGATTTAAGACCGTGACAAGGAACAGACAGTCTGCAGATATTGTAAATCAACAGTTGCTGATGAGATTCCGTTCCCATCTTGTTTTTTTTTTTTTGTTTTGTTTTTTTTCCCCCTCTCTTAGTTTAGTGCTCCAGAGAGACACTTAAAGAGATTAGCCCTCTGGGGAATCTGCCAAACAAATACCCTGAAACTGATAACCGAACCGAAGAGAGAGACAAAAAGAAATAGGCCTGCACAATGAATCAGCCGCGGGGGGAGAGTAACCCTTCAAAACATGATAGGTGACATAAATCTGACTGTGATAGTCGAGCCTACGGGGTAAAGCAAAACATTTTGAGACCCGCTACCATATGAACCTGTCCGCGATCTCCGAACAGAGAGAGTTTGCTTAGCAGTGAGACGACTTGATGGAAGAGCAACAAAAGCTCATTAAGAATGTAAACCAATAGATGGGCTGCGCCGTTTACAGTAATGATGGGATTAATCAGCGGGGGGTGAAAACAGTCAGCCGGCTATAACGTTATGTGGCATTCGTGGCATAGCGCAGCTCATTAGCACAATAGGAAAACACTTTGGTTAGCCTCGGGGTTGGCATGAATATGCATGCGCACATGTAGGATCGGCGCACGGCGATGTCTTTCTGACTTCAAAGTCGGCGTTCTAGCTCGCGTCATTTTTAATTTGACAACAGATGCTGACGACGGCGCGGTGACGGGCGGGCGACTGGCGCCGCGCCAGGCATCGCAAACTTCAGGAGAAACTTTTTTTTTGAGGTTACTAAGTCGCTAATTTATTGATTAGGTGAACACGAACTGAAAATGGATGCAAATCATGTTTATTATTTTGGCGACGTCACGCTAGCCTCGTGAAAACAGAAAACGCAAGCGTTCAAAACTTTTGGGATTTTTTTGGGGACGCGGGAAGAAAAGCATATATAGTTCAAATACTTTTAGTCTCGAACAATCTATCAATCATCCTATCGGTTGTTCGAGTCAGCAGATCGGAATAGATTTTGCATGATTAATTGTGCATGAGGTCCAGGTTTGTTGTTGTTTTTTTTTTTTGCACAACTACGAAATAAATTTTCGATGGCACCGTTGTAATATTGAAATTTTCTCCTTTTGTGAGTCAGTTGGAAGACCACGAGTGCTACCTGCAGAGGCTGTGTCCTTTCAAAAATAACAAATTATAGTTACTTATTTTTCACTGAATGGCTCTTCTGTGCTCTTTGCCCTGAACTGTCACAGTAAATGTTTGACTTCCTATTTTCTGACTTAAATCACCGGCACTCGATACATCCCGCTGCAACTCAATCCCAGTAAAGCTGAATAGTACATAAATATATTTTTACAAGCCGCTTCACAGTCCCCAGGTTCACGCTGGTCACTTTTCGCTGTTGGACACTTAACACAGGGAACAAAAGCGAGCGGACGACTCGGCATTCCTCTGAACAATGATGACGTCCGAGGGGATGCCTTGAGCAAATAAAATGGAGACGGTTCGGTGGCATCGGCTTTGTCCCGAGAAGAAACATGCCTCATATCCATTACAAGTGAGCCGACTTCAAGATATAAGCGCAACTCTGACATAATGCTACCGGGGGTCACGTTTCACACTTCTGGAGCCCTCAGGATTTAGGAGGGGGGAATGTGTTCTTTTCCAGCCAGCTGGAGCGACGGGAGTTCATCACGGCTTGTTTTACAGAAAGCTTCAACTCAGCACCAATCGACGTTGACGATTGGCTTTGTGCTGGCTGGCACCTGGTAAAACTTTCCTGCAGTATAATTTACTCTGCAAAGCCGATTTCAAAAAGAAGGGGCTCTCTTGTCACCTTGATTATTTAGTTCGAAGTGGCGGGCAACACAGAAGGGGAAGATCAAGGAGGTGCGTCGACGTGCTTTTTGTGTTCACCTGCTGGCTCACTAACAAACGAACCCAATCTGCAACTAAAGCACCTTGGCCACGACAATTTGCATTTGATGGGAGTAAAGCTACTGCTCAGTTAGGATCAGAAGCATCTCGAGGGAATTAACAGACTCTTTTCACGCTGGTCCAACCAACGCGTGGGTCAGCCGAGGGTATTTTTTGGCAGAGGGAACAATGGCAAGGCAATGACAAAATCTGGATGGTTAAGGGTTGGTATTTCTTTTATTCCAACCGACAGCTATCCTGCATTCATGAAGTTTATTCCAATTTATACCCTCATGCTTCTCTTTCTTCCATTTTTGCTTGATGTTGTCAAGCCTTCGGAGCTAAGTAAACATTCCCAGGCTCATCAACTGCACCCAGAAAGCCAAACAACCCCAGAAAAGAGCATGGCAAGAAGGAGGGAGGGGCATGAGAGAGGTGTGCGAAGACATGGAGGATTTGGCGAGTGGTGGTGAGGGGTAAGGGGGTCACGGATCAGAAAAGGCGGGAATGTCCCGCACTATTGTGGTGTCCAGTTTCCGTGCAACATGAGGAGTGTACCTCATGCGACAGTGGAGGCGTCAGATGTGCGCAGCTGCCGGTTAATCTCTGTTTGCTGGCTCAGGAAGAGAGGCGGGAGAGGCCTCTTAATGAAGGAGGGTGGTTTTTGGTTTTTTTGTTTTGTTTTTTGGGGGGGGTGTGGGGGGGTTGTCTGTCGGTCTGACACTGGAGGGACTTTATGCCAAGAATTGGATGGCAGCCCAAGAGAGTGGCATGTGTCCCACAGATGGGTCCTCCAAATATGAAGGGACGTCACGCGCAGATGGCCACTTTTGCCGATGACGAGTTGAGCGAGAACCGCTCGGGCCAAAGCTGCCTCATGCCGAAATGCGGCAAACGAGAGTCCTTTCAATCTTGAATCTTGCGTCTAGATCATGTTAAGACAACAAAGAAAGCAAAACTTAACTTGTCCCCTAATGGGCAAAGCCCATAAAGCGTGCGTGCGTGTCATATTTGTTTATATCACAGATTAAATAAACGAGTGTAATAATTGCTCCTCTTCCGAGAAGTGTTGTATTTCTATTTATAATCCAACTTTACAATCCAAATTTTAGTCTTTTTTTTTTCATTAAATACAACAGAACCTCTGAAGTTGAATCCCCATGTACCATTCTGACGTTCATAAGCAAGAATACATGATTACTGTTCATTAACAAATAAAAGTCTAAATTTATTGCTATGCACTTTGTTTATCAAAGCATAATTTAAGAGTGTCTCTTGTCTTTCCCGCCATTAAAAGTCAGTCTGGCATCCCGCCGCCATGGATGTAGTTATATCTGGGTCACTGTGCAACAGTTCTTGGTGTCTCCCTTGCTATCTTGTTTACGTTCCCTTTTGAGTTTCTTACAAGTGTTCTCTGATAATATGTTGCTGTTTTTTTGAGTGTAAAACGATGAGGCGCTAGCGTGTCATCTCGCCCGGACAGACTGTCTGTCAACACAACTAGTGAGTAAGTAGATCTTAAACTATAAACAAGCGTCACGGCGAATATTTGCCCGAGGCTCAATGCTCTGGCGTAAAATAAGGGAGCAGAGAAAAACCACACAAACCGCAATTCGCTTGACACTTCTGAGCAAACAATTCAAACTGTGCGAGCCGAGCAGCCAAATCCAGAAAAAGAGCTGATGTGTTTCCCCAGCGGCACTTTAAAAGAATAAGTAATGGTGTTCACATTGTACTTTTTTTTTTTAACTACTAAATGAAGGGAAAGTTTGCAACTGGCAAAAACATGAGTCGTCTCGTCGAAGGCAGAGTTTGTTATCTCAAACTCCCAAAACAGGTCTTATCTTCTCAAGGGCACGTCGTATGGATTTTACCACCGTTTCCAAATGCTGCGCTTAGAATAAAGGACTGCAAGCGGCAAGGAGGAACGTTCCGGGCGCTTCCGTGGCACCGAGGAGGTAGTCGATACGGGAGCGAAATTCCCTCCCGGAAGGCGTAGGATCAAACTACACAGGCAGCTGCTGCTGGATATGAAATCCCGCTCCGACATCAGCCCATCCACTGAGGAGAGCGCGCACACACACAGACACACACACACACACACACAAAAGGCCTTGAAAAAAAAGCCACAGAGTCTTAGGCTTTCGGGGTAGATGTCAGCTTTGGCTTTGATTGTCCAAAAACATAGAAAGATTCATTTGAGCCGGGCTTTTAAAATGGGTCACGGTTGTATGCGACGGTGAAGTTCTGGAAGCTATTTTACTGTCAAGAATTTTGCGTGCGAGTTTGGGAAAACTGCTTTGAAGCGAACCGCTACAAGATGGCGTTGAATGAGGATAAATACAACAAATACAACACATTTTAGTACGTCTCTTTTAAACATCAAATTTATCAACCTTCCTGCATGCCAACCATCACTTACACAAAGTGTTTTAGCGGCAACGCCATTTCTGCTTTGACAGTCAGTCCTCAACGCAATTGCTTCTCTCATCGGATTTCCGGAAATATCCATCGAAAAGTCCAATTAATTACACGTGTTGCGTTTGAGTGACGCACGAGAGGCTGCACTTAATTCAGTGGTATTACACCATTGTCTCCGCATCACGGCGGTGCACTCTCTTTAATGAAAACAATGAGGCGGTGCATTAGATTGCATGGCTGTCAGTCGCGGCTATCACTCAGGCTAACGGCACTAATCCCGGTGAACAACTGCGGCTAACAGCTGCACACTTCCTGCGTCGCCCACACGAGCGCGGCGGCGCTACCAAGGCATTCTCGGGCACTCGGCCGAGGATGCCGAGACGCACGGAAGGCACGGAGGCGGGGTCACGGAGAGATCAGCCAATATTTACATCGGGATGATTTACTCAGAGGAATAAAATAGTCAGCGATTTTTTTTCCTCCTGATTAAACTGATTTGATCAAAACAAAATATAATAAAAACTTAATTCAAGTAAGTGGCTATTTCCATCTATACTGGAAAGACATGCAGTTAAGCACGAGACCTCCACCAAAGCTGGAACGATTCTAAACGTCTGACTGTTATGATTTTAAAAATTAGAGGTACTGCAGGCCCTACTATTCAGCACGTGGTAATGTGGCATTCCAAAATTGGTGTACAACAATCTTTTAAAGTGCCATATTTCACAGTTTACTGCCCCACTTGGCCTGGACGCACCTGGACTGTGACGGCGAAACATAAAAAGAATGTATTTGGATCATCACCAAAAACAGGCTTCGGTTTATGACTGCATTGACCTATGGCGTTACGAACAATATGTCTTGAACTCGCTTGCACAGCAGCGCAAGACTACGTCTTCTTGTGGAACAGGAAGGCACACTCAATCGATCACCGTACGTGCTGTTTTTAATGCTGACGTAACGTTTTGAAAAAGTCAAGGTCATCAATAAGAACGGTAAAAAGGTAACATTCACACAACACATCATGTGACCATGTAACAGAAAGGTATTCAAAGAAGACTTTTCTTCACGAACAAACCAGCCAAGTAACCAGAATATCATTTAGAGAGCAAACCTCCACCAAGGTCAAACAGATAACAGAAAACAAAACTTACTTAGCATGCTACTTCCTGGTTCATGGAGGGCAACGTAGGGTAATAAACTAGTTAGTGCTGCGGCAAGTCAGTCGCCATACTGACCGTTTTTAATTTGATTTATTATATTCATGGCCCACGATTGTTTCTTTTGTCCAAATATTGACATTAATTATAACTTTACTACTGCATTAGCATAGCTTAGTGATAACATGATGGGCACAGTTCAACTTACAAATTTGGTTTGTGTTACCAACAACGGTCATTTTGCCTTGAACAACTGCCACTTGCTGTCGAGTGAAAATGACATCACAGTACCTCAGGGCTCAGCGAATGAACATCATGGATCACCTGGGTTTGGTCATGTGACGTTCACAGTCCGTGATGTCAAAAACAAGCCGCCACTGTACATTCAGTAAAGAACAAACCAAACAAAGCTTAAACGATCACGGCCCTTTCAAATTGGATTCGTGTTCAAAAGCATTCCCGTTGCAAGCATACACATCCGAACTTACTGAGCTTCTTGTGTATGCCACTACATGTTTTGGCTCATAAAAACGCTGTACTCTCAGACGCCATACGTTGAACAACTGCGGCGGCGTGCAGCTGTCTCCCATATTTTAACTTGAAGGATCTCGCTGAGCTCAGAGGCAGCCCATGAAGCATGATTGAAGTACAGAGCTTCTTCATGGTACGGCGCAAGTGCGCCGGCTTTTTTACGGCCACTGTGTTTTGTAAATGTCACCGTGAAAGCTACGCTGCTGATTTAATGAACAAAAACCATGCTCGTCAGACAACATGGCCATCATGCTGATGAACACCGGTCTGAGGAATCAATACAGGTCAGCATTGAGCTACTTTACCTGAATTGTCATATGTGCCATGGTTTTACTTCCATGCAGAAAAAAAAAATGCTCCTGTGGCCAGAAATTGTATTTAGGTAAGTGCTCCCCAAGACCCATTAGTGTGACGTCTCCACTTTTGACAAGAACCTCGTTCAGCGGCTTCTCCATCAGCAACCGTGGAGCTAATCCCAAAACAGACGGCTTTAGTCCGTCTCCGAAGGAGGTAGAAGGGAAGACGAGGATTAGGTTGTGGTAAACCTAATTAAGACAAGGCTGATAGAGTCAAAAACAGGGATTTAAGGAGGAGAAATAAGGATAAGGTGAGTGTTGCCCCATTGCAAGGGGACCTCCAGTATCGCGTCTATTTGTTTGTGTTCAGGAAAAGCCGGCTTCAGTTACAAGACGTCTGTTTTTAACGGACATTTACTTTAAATTCTGCGGCTCACAGGTCAGGGAGGAAAAGTCATCACATGTCGTCATATGATAGGAATAACACATTGCAAAGTGGAAGCACTAAGGTACAAAACAACAAGCTCTGGAACGATGCTCCATCTTTCGATTTGCTCATATTTTTAATCACATAGAAAAGAACACAAATGTAATTCATCTGTTCCCAAGTCAGACTGCTACCACTAGTGAATCAGACATATATGTTCAGATAAGTCGGTGATTCTCAAGGTGTGGTACGTGAAAGAACTGTACTGTTCCGTTGTATTTAACTTTTTGCATTAAAGTTTGGAGAACCGTTTCTTTTTACACTTTTATTTAAGAACTAAGATGCTCACAAGAAATGCCAAAAATCCTGAGATTTCATAAAGATAAGCTTTTGTGAGGTGCGTTTGCAATCGGATTCCAACATTGTTTCCGTTTAATGGCATTCTCTCTGCTGTATTTGCTTCATGACAACAACACAGCAGAGATTTCCGTCCACCCCCCCACCCCCTGTATCCGATGGATAATAGCCATTAATCGCCGTTAATAGCATTACTGAATAAATGCACTTGAACCCACATTTAATGAGATGTAACCGCTGATCGCAAGCAAAAAAGCCAGACATGAGTCAAAGTCTTTAGTGAGTCCAGGGGAATATGTTGGCAGTTTGCTGTTCAGTATGTGCCAAACCTCCATCATCAACAACCAAAATACTGCACCAGTGAGGCTCTAATGAGACAAGGGAATGCTACTTTAATTCAAATTACACATCCCAAATGTTAAATGTCTTACAAGGTGGCTAGTTTGGATTAACTACCGTATTGGCCGAATATAAGACGGCCCTGATTATAAAACGACCCCCTCTTTTTCAAGACTCAAGTTTGAAAAAAATACTTTTTGAACACTAAATTAGTTTTTATACAGAAAATAATTACAGTACATCTGAAACAAATGATTATAACAATATATTTGAGAGAAAAAGCATGTAATTTTGCCTCATTCAAATCTAAAGTGCAATTTCATACATGGCAATGGCGAGTGATGAAAAAAGCGGAAGGGGCGTGGCCTGGACGGGGGCGTGGCCTGGACAGGGGCGTGGTTACTTACAAAAGTGGCACTAAACATGCTGAAGATGAAGTGTATTAAATTTACACAGTTTGAAAATTGAACAGAAAAAAATCCCAAGATCGCCACTATTCTTTCAAGTGAAAATTTGTGCAATTTTGCCTATGCATTCCTGGTGAGCACCAATATGTAACTCCAAATTTGCTGCT
>NW_017805406.1:70557-91659 GCF_001891065.2 Hippocampus comes
GACCGCCCCTAAAATTTTCTCAACGGATTTAGACGATTCACAAAAATGATCAATTTAAGAAATAAAACGGCGGATTTCCGCGGATCCGCGGAAAATTGCCATGTATGTAATCACATTCGTAAATTGGATTGGATTGGATTGGATTGCTTTATTGTCATTACACATTCGTGCAACGAAATTTTCTTAACAGGCACGCTCTGCACAAGAAACATGAAAAAAAACAATAAATGAATGGCTTCTGGTTTTTGAAATGTAAATTACATCATAACTCTCCGTAAATTTGGACCGAAATAATATATAGTCTTGTGATTATTCATCAAAGGTATTGGCAACGTTTGAAAAAAAAGACGAGATGATGATGGTCCAAGCTGCGTATTAGCAGGCTAATTGACACTCAAGTGCGTAAATTAACCACACTTTCAACGCATTTGCCAAAAGCATGACTTTCTGCTGTGTTAAAACCTTATTAAATATATACACAGGTGTGTTGTACAAAGTGCGTATATCATGGAAATACACGTGAATTATCTTTCAAATGAAGGACGCCATCTTGGGGGTGACTTGCCGCCAACAAGTTACAACACAAAACTGCGTCCTTTCAAAGTCAGCACATCAAAGTACATTTACACAGACGCGCACGCAAACACACAAAGACGTCAAGAGTTGGTTTCAACTCACCATTCCGGGAGCAAAGAAAGAGAAAGAGATAGAAAAACGCTCCTCGCTGCCGGAGAGTCATGTCGTCCGTCGATGCTCGCTGTATCCCAGCTACAAACTAAATCAAGTGCGTAGTAGAGCGGGAACAAGTTGCAGTCCAAAAAAAAAAAAAACTCACAGGGGGCGTGACGATGAGGGAAATGGAGGAGGAGCAGGAGGAGGAGACGAGGAAGGTGACGAAGACACGACTGAAGAAGAAGAGAGTGAGGAAGGATACAAGGACATGAGAAAAGGAGACACAACAGAGAAACATTCGGAAACAGGTGAAGGAGATAAGGACATGAGTGAAGGAGGCGACCGAAGGAAACAAGGAGAAATGTGAAGGGGCGTGAAGGAGACAAGGAGATGAGTGAAGAAGGCACAAATAAAATGGAGACAAGACTGAGTGAAGTAAAGTAGTGAAGGATACATCTTAAATACACATTTAGGAGACAAGGGAAGGAGACATGAAGGAGATGAGGAAACAAGCACAGGAAATACATTCAGGAGACAAGGAGATGAGTGAAGGTGGCAAGAAAGAGTGACAGACAAATTGTGTAAAGAAGATTGGTGAAGGAAACAAGGAAGCGAAGGAATCACATTAAGCAGAGAGACGGAGGAGACACATTTAGGAGACAAGGAGATGAGTAAAGGAGGCAAGCATGAGTGAAGCGGACAAAATTAATAATAATAATACATTTTAATTAAGTGAATAAGATGAGAACAGAAGTGACTCATATTGAAGACAAGTAAACTATTTGCATTAAGGAGGGTACATATGAGTGACAGACAAATATGAGTTAAGGAGACAACTGAAGGAACTAAGCGAAAGGAATCACATGAAGGAGACAAGGGAAGTAGGCACATTAAGAAGACAAGGAGATGAGTAAAGGAGGTAAGAAAGAGTGAAGGAGGGAAAACAGATTGAAGGAGATGGGTTCAGGAGCCAACCGAAGGAGACACATGGAGCAGACAAAGAGACAATGAAACGAGTGAAGAGTGACAGAGATAAAATCGAATGAAGGCGATAAGTGAATGAGGCAACCAAAGGAGGCAAAGAGACACATTAAGGAGTAAAGGACATGAGTGAAGGAGACAAAACTGAGTGTATGAGGCTAGCCAAAGAGGAACGAGACACTTGAATGTGAGAAGAAGACCAGTGAAAGAGACAAGACTGCAGAAGGAGGCAAAAAATGAGTGAAGGACACAAAACTGAGTGAAGGAGACAAGGAAGAAGAAGGAGAAAAAGTGGAGGAGACCAGATTCAGCGAGGAGAAGAGAGAGGGACACAAGAAAACGAAAAGAGAAAACACATGAGATAGACAACTAGATGAGAGAAGGAGGCAAAATTTAGGAGGAGACAAGTGAAATAAGACATTGAGGAAGGAGATGAGCGAAGAGGAGACAAGCCAAGGCCACAAAATTGAGACCAAATTGAAGTTATGGAGGGAAATAATGAGGATGGGAGTCTCATGGTTAAGCCCTCGGTGGGTTTTTGGGTGTGTGCGTGCACGTGTGCGTGTCACAACCCTCTTATCATGTCCTAATTTACCACCACATCTGAATCCTCAAGGTCCAATTCCTTATCACAATACCACACCTCATCACATGCTCTTCGGAATAGACTATTATTCCTAATTTGTATTCTTATGAATGGGTTTTAATCAAGATATAATTATAAATGTAAGTTGAAATGAATGAATGAATAAATAATATAAAATCACCTGATAAATTGTTGGAAGTCATTCCAATCAAACCTTTGGGCACCAAAAGCGGGATTAACTACAAACTGATTTCGTTCATTGGGTCGTGCTGTGTTTAAAAAGTAATTAAGATATAAAAACAATTCTCCCCCCCACTGCAATTTACAAAAACATTAAATTGCATTCATGCTTAAAAATATATCTATATAATTAATCATTGTAACATCATAAAATAAATATTCATGTGTTGCTCATACAGAAAGAACCTAATTCTATGACCTGGGCGTGTCTCATACCTCCAGGCAAAAAATGTTGACTTCTCCTTTGAAGTCATGGCTCCCAAATGATGGATGGCTTCCATTTTTGCATTTTAGAGCTTCCAAAAAAAAATTAAAAATCAACCACTATCTGTTGTGGCTTCCTTCAGAAGATAAAAAAATATATACAAATAATTTGTATTTAAAATAGAAAGACAATGCGATGACGCTGAATCTGACGCATATTAGGTGGGATCTTATTCTGAGAAAAAAAAATTATAATTTGGTTCATAATTCTGCAGTGCCTTTGCATGTGGGACAGGAGAGCTCCAATCCTCCGTGCACTTTTCATACTTCACTTAAGCAGCTAATTTTGGGAACAATGGGAAGACGAACCAGGAAATATTTGGTTGCAATTGAGCCACCTTTGCCAAAACAGCTGTCACAGTGAAGCGTCCGGGGTGTGGGAGGGTGGGGGGTCAACCCCACCTCCAACCTCACCCCCCCCCTCCTACCACCACACCCAGCTGTCCTGTCGCCCTCACACGAGCCCCTTCAGCTGCTGCGATCGTGGAACGTTTACGCCTTTGTGGCTCCGCTCTCTAAAAGCCGTGTCATTTCCTTTTGTTGTCCGCCGACGGGGTTTGTTGATGCGTTTGCACGCCGGTTGTCTCAGGGACACACCATGTAAATCAAAAGAAATCAAGTTTCAGTTTGCCCTGTGGCATTTTTAGATGGAAATAAATTGTTTGAGGGCCAAGCACTCAGTAGGCTTCTCCATGGCAAAGAGTCACGAACGCCTTCTAAAATTCCAATTAAAGGGCAAGTGGGCAGTGCCCCAAAAAAATGAATGTGTCTCAATCTTTATAAAACAGCGTTCCCAATCCTACAGTAGTGAGGACAATTCGGCATTGAAGGAGGATGATATATATATTTTAAATTATTTAGCGAGGGGAGCGTGATTTCTCAACCCAGAGGTAAACTGCATTGGCTAATTTTGTGCCTAACAGGCAGGTGCGAAGACTTACCACTAAGGCACAGGCAAAATGATAAGCGACAGAAAGAATTTTGTTTTTCTGCTCAAGTAAACATATTTGAAATGCCAGAAACAAACACTATTACAATATGTTGTCTATGCAGCTTTCGAGTTTCTAAATGATCTAAGGGCTGACTTGGACCCAGTCACAAGAAGGAGTCATGCCATATAACCGATGACAAAACGCAGAATATTCACGACAAAATGTTCAGCATATACTTAAAATAAAAAGTTATGGTTAAAACATGTCGAAAAATTTTACCGTTTCGTGATGTCTGGACAACGTGCCCAAAAGGATGAGTTGCAAGTGACGTAACAAGCTAGCGCAAGCCTTCTATGTCTCACACGACATTTTTGAGACTCCGGAGATGACAGTGAAATATTGCTGAGGAGCTGTGTGAGTGACATCACATTGAGCAACGATGCTAGCAGACTTCGGGACGGACAACATTCTGTTTTGTTGACTCATATTGACTTTTACCTCAAACAAACCCATCTCTCAACATACTGCAACGGAAACCAAACAAAAAAAAAAAAAAACACAAAATCTCACCGTGTCACTCAGAGTGTACCAACTGCAAAACATGAAGGAGAGTGGGGCTATATTGCTGTTTGGTTTCATTCTCATGGATTACATAAGCAGTTAGTAAAGTAGCTATGTGGGATTAATGAGTGGCTAAATAGGTCAGTAGATCACAAGTCTGCAAAGTGTTTTGCACATGGACTTGATCATGAATTGGGAAGCTTTGGTATGCGGATGCAGCATGACTGGGAAGGGTTACGCAAGAGCGGGAGCACTTAGTTCCAGTGGTTTCACATCCCTGCCAAGTGGTCCACAAACCAGGCCAGCAGTGTAAAAGCGCATGTTGCACCTCATCATCGGGGGACTATTTGCTTTGGACTCCGGCCAAATTCTCTCCCCGTCAGTCAAATCTATTTGCAGGCTCCTCATAAACAGGTTTTTCATCTACTGACACAAACGCACACTGTTCAGCATATACTTAAAATAAAAAGTTATGGTTAAAACATGTCGAAAAATTTTACCGTTTCGTCATGTCTGGACAACGTGCCCAAAAGAATGAATTGCAAGTGACGTAACAAGCTAGCGCAAGCCTTCTATGTCTCATACGACATTTTTGAGACTCCGGAGATGACAGTGAAATATTGCTGAGGAGCTGTGTGAGTGACATCACATTGAGCAACGATGCTAGCAGACTTCGGGACGGACAACATTCTGTTTTGTTGACTCATATTGACTTTTACCTCAAACAAACCCATCTCTCAACATACTGCAACGGAAACCAAACAAAAAAAAAAAACACAAAATCTCACCGTGTCACTCAGAGTGTACCAACTGCAAAACATGAAGGAGAGTGGGGCTATATTGCTGTTTGGTTTCATTCTCAGGGATTATGTAAGCAGTTAGTAAAGTAGCTATGTGGGATTAATGAGTGGCTAAATAGGTCAGTAGATCACAAGTCTGCAAAGTGTTTTGCACATGGACTTGATCATGAATTGGGAAGCTTTGGTATGCGGATGCAGCATGACTGGGAAGGGTTACGCAAGAGCGGGAGCACTTAGTTCCAGTGGTTTCACATCCCTGCCAAGTGGTCCACAAACCAGGCCAGCAGTGTAAAAGCGCATGTTGCACCTCATCATCGGGGGACTATTTGCTTTGGACTCCGGCCAAATTCTCTCCCCGTCAGTCAAATCTATTTGCAGGCTCCTCATAAACAGGTTTTTCATCTACTGACACAAACGCACACACGTGCACGCTTCTTTGTTTTATCAACAGCAGCAACCCCCCCCCCCCCACACCACCTTTTTCGAAACAAAGGCACAAAAAACTATATTGCATTTGTATAGTTTGGGTACATTTTGCAGGTTCAACCAGTTAGATGTATGTTCAAAAAAAACGTGTCGGAGGGGTTAGAAAAACGGACTTTCACGACTCATCCTCAAAGCTGCTGAACTATGACCTTTTTACCTGATGACCTCAGGCGTGTTCAGGCAGCGTCCTTTTCAACTCAGCCTGTCTTCCCCTCCATTATCGTTCCTGCAA
This sequence comes from Hippocampus comes, assembly GCF_001891065.2. Classification (NCBI taxonomy): domain Eukaryota; kingdom Metazoa; phylum Chordata; class Actinopteri; order Syngnathiformes; family Syngnathidae; genus Hippocampus; species Hippocampus comes. The sequence continues at coordinate 76,312 of NW_017805406.1, forward strand.
TTTTTTTTTTCTCTTCAAGCTCAGTCTGCTGTAGAGTTGCAAGAAGAAGTAGGTGAGCCCTTTGGGAATTGTCTGGATCTTTGGATAAATTGGTCCTAAAAAGTGAACTGATCTTCAAGGATTTTGTTTTTTACTCTAATTAGCTTTTGGAGAAAGTCATATCGGGGGCACGAGAAGGTGGACATAGCAAGTTCCATAGTTCAAAGTGTCTGGGAGTCATTGTTTCAGCAGTAAAAATCCAGAAGCACGTCTCTCCAAATATCCTTTGCTTGCCGAGTCTGTTTTTTTTCAAAAGGGAGGGAACGGCTTTAAGAAAACATAGTTGAACTTGGCAGCGAAAAATCCTCAACCTCATGCAAAGTTCTTCTCCCGTTTCCCCCCTGAGGGAGAAATAAAGATGAGCGCTCTGCCAAATCATTCAATTTTAAAGCAAGTCAAACTTCTTTTTTTGCTTCTTGATTTTTTTTTTTTTTTTTTTGTCGCTGTGTTGCCGACAGGAGGTGAAGTCAGTTCTTTTTTTTTCTTTCTGTCAGAGATGCTGTAAAATTCCGTCATACAAGATATTACCTTAATTGATTCATAATATCATAGTATTATGTGTTATTTTATCTACAACCAACTTAATGTTACTCTACAGAATTACAGAATGGGCTATTTTTAGGGCTTTTTTTTTAAAAAAATTTTTTAAGGACAGTGGCCATGCTCGGGCAGCACACGCAGCGGGCACACAGTTTGTGGGCCAGAGCGCTTCACTGTGGGGGTGTCAGACCAAGTCAAGGACGTGAGTCGTCAGAAGGAAATAAGAGGAAGGGAGCGGGAAACACGCTGACAATTAAAAGCAGATTTATGTCCATAATATCCAAAAGTGAATTACGTTGAACGGCTTCAATGCCCACGAGCCATAAGGCAAGATGGAGGAGTGAATAGCCCACGATTATCAAGTCACTTTTATTGTTTCAGTTCTGTAACATGACCGCACAAAGAAGATGATCTGGGAGCGATTTACCTCCTTAATGTGTGTTGTAGCCACCTGCGTCCCCAACAGAAATTTCCAGATCTTGGTCATTTTACATTTGGGGCGAGTGGATCAGTGCCCCGACGGATCCAGCAGATCACACTAAGGTAAATGGGATAAAAACAAAAAATATTGAATATTAACAGCATGAAAAGATGAATCTGCTGTTAATTTGTTATGGTGATAAAAATAAGATTAAAAAAATGGTTTTGGTCAAACGTATTTTAATACTCATTTTAGTTTGACCCCCCGCCTACTGCCCGAAGACAGCTGGGAAAGGCTCCAGCACGCTCTGCGACACTTGTGAGGATAAGCGGCTCAAAAAATGGATGGATGGATGTTTACTTTCCTTTATTTAAGCACAGTGTCGATGTTCAAACAGATCTACTTTATTACTACTTTCCATTTGCTGCAGGATTAGAACCGCAGGAGGAATGATGAGACGGAGAGTGCCTCATCACTCAGAGTATTGTGCGTGTTTGTGCAAGCTTAAAGAGCATAAATGGGTTAGCAGACATAGTGGGGAAGAGGGAAGCGTAGGTACCCCGGCATCATTGCTCAGGTGCCGTGACAGCGTCCGCCCCGGAGGCCAACGTCACGTTAGCGCTGACCCCCCCACTCCCAGAGACAGTCGCCATGGCCAGAAGACACCTTAATGAAGTCATGCATCAAGGTGGCACACCTCCGCGTCGACACATCAGCGTGTCGTTCATGACATGCTAGTTGGTCTATAGGGTGGTCAATCTTCAAGGGAAAAACAAATAGGGGAGGCATGAGACCCAGGTGGCCTAAATACAAACAATTAAAATGTAGTTTTGAATGTAGTTAATGAAATTAAGAATGCATGTAGAGCAATGGGTGGGCAAACCTTTTTTTTTGAATGGCCGTTTTATGCTACTGCAGTTATGATCTTTCACGAAAGGTCTGCAAGAGACAACATGTACCGCTGTGACTGCTATTGGGTGGGAAAGAAACCCAACAGAAGGTCGTGCCACCCCCTATAATTTGAGTGACGACCCCAGGTGAAGTCACCGCAGCCTCGGCACTCAATCATCACATCACATTAAGAGTTGTGGAGTTCCCAGAGTGTGTTAACAGTGCTCAAGTGCGACGTTTGGAAACAGGTGAAAGGCACCTTTTATTCTGGAGAGATTTCACGCCGTTTATCGCCAATCCCAGTTGAAGTTTACCGTCAAACTAAACATCAAACAAAGAGAATCACGCATCCTGTATGGAGCCGAACATTGTCTGATGAAGTTCCACGAGCTTAAAGCTAGCGCGCCATGCAAAATTAATGCAAATAAAACTCGTTTTGATCATTATTTTGCAGACTTCCAAGATACGACAGCGGGGACCCCAGTTTGAGTACTGATGGACTGCAGGCCAGACTGAGCGAGACAGCGCAGCCATTAAAAGCGGTTAGGTGGTAGCCAGGGGAGACGAGTGCTTTGCAACAATGGCCGCAGTGAAGACAACAACAATGAGCCTTTGGAAGTAAATGCAAAAAGACGAACATTGGACAGAAAGGAATGAGTGTGATATTTTAAAGCTGTCACACAGCACTTTTGTGCTTCAGCACTGCAGCCTGTCTGCTGAGATGTTTCTGCATCCACCAGTGAGTCAAAATACAAATACTTCACTGTTACTATAGCACTTCACTTGAATACAGACTTGTTGAGTTTTATTCGTTAAGTGCTTAAGGTGGTATGTTTTTGCAGCTTACACATGTCGTGTGTAACTTGGCAAATTAGCATTTATTTTTCCAGGTCATGGAAAGGACCTCCTCATCTTGATAAAAGAACCCCCTCATCAAAAGGAGCCTTATTTTTTTTTTTTTTGTCCCGAGTTTATTGTGAGTAATTGAAGAATTGTACCTAAATTGGGAACCTAGAGGCTTGTGTGCTCTGGAAATAAATTCATCGATGTTTTACCAATCTTCAAGCCTGGATAAATGCAGATGGTCATGTGGTTTTGAATTCTTTAGAGAACGATGTCAAGCCGGGCCCGGCGTGTTCCAGCCACAAACTCAATCTCCAGTCCACGTCGACCATTGAGTGCACCTGATACACGGCTCGCTGTGCACGGCGGGAGTCTGCGATGCATTTAGTCGGGTTTGTATGCGGGCGGACGTGAGACAAAATGCTTTGTGATTAATTTTCTCGCGGCTCGGAGCAATCGGCCATCTGGTCCATAAGAAGCCGCGGCGTGTGTGTGTGGGGAGTGGACTCGCTCAAGCACTTTATTGTCTAGTTGTTCATCCGGCGGCCCCTCAGGGCCAAACGCACCTGATATGTGGGTCAAGGACTGTGGGGGATGATGGATGAATGTGTGTATTTAAATATTTACCTTGAACATTAATACAGTATATGAATGATTCCTTATGCCTAATTCCCATGTAGATTTTTTGTCATTTTTATGGGGAAAAAAATTCTTCCACAAAGAACAGGCGATAGGTTAGGTCGAACGTACAATAATTGTAGTCGTTCTTCACAGAGAACACATGCCTGTGAGTAAAGTCAATTTGTCTGTCTACATGTTTTGCTTCACTGTTTGTGTTCAAATGCCCCTTGCTGCAAGGGTTATGACACGTGACTCTGATGCTATTCTTACGAGGGTCGATGGCATTTCCCATTGTGTGTTCACATTAATCTAGCGCACTTCAAGGCAAAGTTATTGTATGTGGACGTGATACTACTGCACGGCTGTATTTTGTTTCTTTAACATTATTCAATTATTTTTCTCCGTCAAGTTGCACGTGATGCACATGTTCGAAATAAGGAATTCCACTAAAATATGAAGTTTTATAGTTTTGATTATCGTTACATATAAATTTTTCTATCATTTAGATACAGCAGGGAAGTAGAGTGCTTGTTGTGCATCCCGAAACACATAATGATTTATTTAGCAAAAATGTCATCATTTCCATGAGCTGTTTATATTTTAATACCCTAATCCTAAAAAAAAAAAAAAAAAAGGCAGTGGCACACGGACTGCTCCAAAATGCAGTTTGATGCTTCAACAAGAGGTATAAAAAAAAATTTCCTTCGTGTCTGAATTTGGTAGCTGCTATGGCAACCAGCAGTGCGCAATCAGCTTGGTGAATAGTCAGGGGGTCGCTCAGTGCTCGGTTAGGTGGGGTGTCCTGCTGGGGCCTATTGCCTTAAAATAAAGATGAATTCTCTTTTTTCCTGCACTCGGCGGGGGCCATGAAGGTTTCAGTCTCATTAGACAAGTGGATGCAATCATGGTCCCCCCCCCAATCTTCTTATTAATTATGGATATTTCATTGTGTTGTGCTCACCGTTCACATTACTGCGAGTATGGCCTGCTGCTGTGGGACTTCATTTGCTAATGAGAGAGGGGAAGTTACGACGGCGTTCATAGCATTAACACTTGTTTTCTGGAGGGGCTCATTTGACTCAAGCATTTAGATAAGATAGATGAATGAATTATGACACCAATCACCTCTGATTGGCATCATTTGAAGAAAATTAGGGGAAAAGGTACGATGCAACACTCGAACAAATATGCATCACATACATACATAAATGATTAGCATTTGTGTGTGTTTTACTTTTTCAAGTTCCGCCGGGTCTCATCCAAGTACGATGTTCCCAAAAAGCTGGAAGCGTACAACTGTGCAATACGTCTTTGATTTATTTCGAATTAAGTGGGGTGTCCGAAGACTTTTGTGCACATAGCGCACGGCTTACGATCCTCTTCTTAATCAAAGACTCCTCTCGGTCCCCTTCTGGGCTTCACTTCTTCCTTCTTCTCCTTTAATCATTCCTGTGATAGAAGCTTATCACCTCCCAGAGGAAATGAGTGCGTGTCTGACCCGCTGCAGATAACAAGCCTCCCTGGTGGACGAGCTGCTCAGGCCCCAGTGGAGCGGCTCTTTATCTGTGTCCAGCAGGGAGGCCAGTTAGCTTGAAGGCAAAGGTGTGAAAAAGGTCCGGTCCGGCCCTTTTTATACTGGCCTGTGGCATGTTTGTAAAAAAAATTCTTGTGTGTAAGGGTGCTGCTGCTTTGTGAAATGTCCCTCAGTCCAAACACGATGACGAACTGGTACTGCTGCTACTGTACTGAAGTAGTTTTCTTGATGTCAAGGAACTATGCTGTCGTGAGTTGAGGTGCTTCATTTAGAGGTAATCACATGACACCATTTTGTGGCATATGGGTGACAATGACCTAGGCTGAAGTGATTTACGTTACTTAATTTCGACAGAAATACTGCTTACCATAAAACTTTGTTAAAATTAGCTGAGGCACTTCATTTAGACAAATTAGTGCCAGGAACTATGCTGAAGTTAAGTGAGGAGCTTAAATTTGACAAAAGTAGTGCTTTGCTACAAGAGGAAGAGTGATTGTTCCATACACACGAATGCCTTTTTGCAGCAACTAAAAGTCACTTTACTTGCAACTATGACAACATTTGCCCAGTGAAGCTGTGGTGTAATGTTTATTTTCCACGGAGTAAATAATAGCTTAGCATATTGACCTACATATTGGATTGTTTAAAAAAAATTAAGGTGAACAATCCTGAGGCAAAAGAAGCCATTTTGGCAGTGCCCCCCCCTCCTCATCCCTTACATACAGTTTGTCCTTGGGCTCCTCGTTCCCCTCCCAGCTTCTAATGAGGCACATGAAAGAGGACCAAACTGGCACAAGAGAATCCTCTCCACCAACCTCACCCTCCAGCCCTCACGCATACATTCACATGCTCTTCTTTTTTTCCCCCCTCTCCTTCTACAGAAGTTCCGCCGCAGCAAATTGGGCGTAAAGCTGCTTTTCATTTTAAACTTTCAGCTGTGGTTTGCCTGTGATCTTATGGCGCCTCTTTTCTCGCCTCCTTTCATGTCTTTGCATCAAGAAAATGTTTAAATCATAAAGCAGAGGACGTATTGTGCAGCCGCACAGGAATATCACCAGTGTGACCTTATACATATGAATGTGTGCCCAACTTGTTAAAAAAACTTGCCCCCGGCAAATGCTTGGGAAAAAAGAGCTGCATTGGAAAGCATTCCAATTGAAAACGAGTTTGATTTTAATAAATGACTCGTTGTTTTCATTTTTTTTTTGGGGGGGGGGGGGTTGGCTAATCTTTATGTCGTGCTCCTAATGACAACAAAAAAATAAACATTTGGATCAATTGTGTTTCAATGAGGCCAAATTGTGAAGCTGTGTCTCAATGGCGCCATCTTTTGGACATTTTAGTACACTGCACTTTATTACAAACTACAGCAGGGTCCCGTGCTGCCCTTTCTCAACTCCAATTTCAGCGCACCAAAAACACCCTATAGTATTTAATTCAGTGCAAGCTGCCTTTGTACAGGAGTGCATTTATTCAGCAAATACTAAATGACACCAATGTTTTCCCCACGGAACTGTGCACATGCTTTTGTGACGTGTACCGATGAATCACATCTACAGTAAGTACACTTGGGTAACATTCTCCTATAACCCACTACCAATGAGCGCCACTCACTGAGTGACAACGCAAGGAGAGCAGATAAGCGTAACAGTAAAATGGAGGTACAAACACTGAAGTCCTACAAGGTCTTGGGCTTGTCTTGGTTCATCATGTACTTGTTGTAGACCACCCCCAGCGTGGTGAAGAAGTTGCCAAGAAACAGAGTCATGTAAGAGCAGCAGCACATCGCCACCTTGAGCACAAAAAGCACAATTTTGTTTTGAAATGTATTTCAATCGACTGCATTTGAAGGTGAACGTATTAGGCTGCACACCTGCCACTCTTTGCACTCTGGTAGCTGGAACATCTTGAAAAGTGTGACGCCATTGTACAGCTGCCAGAACTGTGAGGACGAGGAACAACATTATGTTTTTCATTTAAACGGGATGAATGAAAAAAGAAGCTAGTGGAACAAAGAGTACTTGAACCAGCCACATAATTTTGCTTTAGTTCAATGGTAACAAAAAATGGAAAATGCCATAGATGGTCAAATGAATGGCATGAGTGCTGCAGTGTTAGAGAAGTAACATAAATAGACATTATAACAACACAAATATTCTTTATCCTCTTATAAGTACGTATGACCGTCTCTTTCAAGTATATCTGTAAATCTATATTATACTGGTCTTCTGGCCATGGCACGCATGTCAGAAGGAGCAGCACAACATTCACTTCATCAAGCAAAAATGTAGCAAAAATGTTCTTTACATTCCATTTAAATGTGTCATTACTGCTGTTATCAAGTAAAATATTAAAAAGCGATATCTTCATTACAAAACATTCCAAAAAGATTAATGACATTTCTGTAAACCTCAATGGCGAGTTACGATTTGAGATGCATTAAAAGGATGGTCACAGAATGAATTAAGGCACCACTGTGCCGCATGTGTCAATTCCTTTAAGAGAGCTGTGGAAATTCAACTCACTTGACCAAAGAACAAGAATGGCAGCAGGAAGGTGAGTCCCCTCCACATCCATGACTGGAAACCCTCTGAAGAAACACAAAAAAGAAGAAACATAAACCAAGGGGGGAAAAAAAGAATCATATTTTGTTACTGCACAAAGTGCAGCAGAGTTCAGTTTATTTAAGATAGGATCATTACATTTAGGAATTGCATTAAAGATTGGACGTTGTTTACGTTGTTTGAATCACCAATTACTTTTATTTAAATAAACTAAAATAATAAAAATACAGCTGAGACTGTTTGCTCTTCTGAATGCATGTGCCGAGATATTGGATGGGGAGGCGGTATCAGCAGATACTCAAAATCCGCTTACTCTGAATCAGAATTGGGTGCAAATATGTGAAACTAACCAACGGTGAGATCCATGTTGTGTCGTTCTCCGAGGGCTCGGAGTCTGTACAAGCAGCCGCTCTGGTAGTAATACTGTAAAAACTGGACAAAACCTACAGAGTGGAGAGAAAACCAATCACACACACAAGTGTAGTCTGAAGGTCCAAGTCAAGTAGTTAATGGTGTGTGCTGGTTTACTTTGGTACAAGCAGTAGGAGAGGAACTGGTTCCGAAACATTTGGTAAAGAGTCCCCTCGGGCCTGTGCGCAGAGACAAAAATGTTATGAGGTGGACGGGGGGGGGGGGGGGGTTGACTTGAGAGAAGAGAACTGAGCAAGGACTCACCATGTGAGCATGACTCCTGAAAGGAAGGTCGACACGTAGTGATGGAACACCCACCAGCCTCGTATCCTGAAAGCAGATGACAGCAAGGCTGGGAACGGCTGTTTTTTGCGATACAAAAAACATGAGACTGAGATAAATGAAGATAAAACCCTATTAGAACAGCTGAAATTTATTGGGAGATTAATAAGAGGCACGTTAAATCATTTCAAAACTTTTCCACACGGACTATGACCTATAACCTGTACCACTCAATGGAATCAGGTTCACTTGATGGACACTCAGTGATGTTGTGAACGTGAATCGAAATATTTGTCCTATCTCTGGGTGGCATATTGCAAAGAACGCTTGCATTTTATCCAATCATGCACCTGGAGCCGTTATTGATGAGAATACTCTCACGAATGGTGAGCGTGCAGTAGTACCACACCAGGAGGAAGTTGAAAAGGGCGTCCAATGCTCTGGGAGAAGAAGAAAAAAAAAAAAACAAACAAAAATGAAGTTGGAGCTGTTGCTAAACCAAACACTGGTTGAATTAGTTTTACACTTTGGATTACAAAATGAGCAGCACAACAAAAGGCACCGCTGTATGACTTACCTGTAGCTGAATAAAAAGCGACACGTGAAGGAAAAGAGGAAGAGGATGACAGTGAGGATAAGCTTAAATTTCTCATATTCGTCCTTGTAGGCAAATCTGTAAAGCAGGGGAGAGATTGAGGACGTCAGGATGTGTGCTGTAAGACGGATCGCGTGACAACAGGTGGATGCAAGGAACTTACTTTGACTGCTTATTGAGGAGTGTAACGTTGACATTTCCTAAAACAAGAGTGAGGTATAGCCTGAAAGGGGAAAAAAAAAAAACGGTAATTCAATCAAGCGACTTAATAGGTACTGCAGTGTTATCTTGATCGCCACATGTACAAAAATGTTGAGGAAGTTTTTTCATGGGGCTCGAACGGATTGATTGCATTTCCACTAATTTCAATAGAAAACATCGATTTGCTATCATTTATCAAATAATATATAATGAAGGGAAATCAAACCCGTTTTTCTTTGGCAGAAAGGCTTCCATCTCAGAAAAGGCATCAGCTCGCTCGCCAATTTCCACCTGGATGTCGGCGATGGAGTCCACTTGCTCCAGACTTAACTTTTGCTCTAGGTGGTTGACTTTGCATCTAAAAGTAGGAAAGAGCTTTGTAGGACCCCACAACACTTTGTTGCATTGCGTGCTGACATGTTGGTGTGTTCAGGTGCTAAAGAAAGGTGACAAGCCTACTGTTCAAGCGATGACAAGAGCTCTTTCAGCTTCTTCCGATGACGTGAGATGGCGGATGTGCAGCTGTTCTGCAATTTGGTGACTTCCTCGAGCTTAACTCTGTACAGCCGATGTGTGTCCTGAAGCGTTAACGGAGCATTATTGCCTTTGTAAAGGCAAACTTTCAACCGGCCATTTTCTATACCACTTGTTCTGGGGCGGGGGGGATTGCAATTGAGTAACAGGTCACAATAAGATATTTTCAGATGACACTTCCTACATTGATTTGTGTTTATATTAATAACCGTGAATACAGTATACCATAGACTATGATCCCCAAATACTTAAATATAATTTCAAACTCGTCCTACGACAATGCCATTCCAAATAAATGGTTTACAGATTATTTGATTTTGAGAAAAATATGCTCATGCATGCATGTGTGGTGAAGACTTGCGATTTCAGGCTAAATGTAGCTCCACCCTGACATGAAACGGGTTTAGACGTTCAATATCTGCATCACTTCAACAATACTTCCTTGACATCAAGCACTAATTTGCTTTTAGTGGCCTTTTGGCACTATTTTAGGGTTAAGTGTTTAATTCGATCTGTTTAAAATGTAGCGAATAGCTAGCTACATTAACGTGTCAACTGTGGGTTTGTTCAAACTTGGACGGCCATTTGAGCTCTTGTATGTTTTTATGTGTTGTGTGTATTCCTACTTAACATGTAGCCTAAAGGCACAAGCGGTTATTGAAGAAAAACAGGGTGATGTTCAAACACAAGGAACACGGCACCGCCTCCTAGCTAACCCCCGAGCTCCCTCTGTGGACGTCTAAGTACAGTACAAAGCGTACAACTGACAGACGGTGAAAAGAACTCACCTGAATTTGTTGATAGTCCTTCTCTAAATCTCCCCACTCGCGAAAACACTCCGACACGCCGGTCGGACTGAACAACATTTCGGCTCCGACTGAAGGAAAGTAATGGACGAGCGGCCACTGGTGAAGGAGAGAGAGGGAGGGGGACGTCCAGTACTGTAGTTGTCAAAGTGAGCAACAGTTGCTGCCTGTTGTCAAGTAATTCATTCCAAAAAAAAAGTATGATTTCCGGTATTGGCTTTCAAAATAAATATAATCTAATATTTTTGTTAATTCTACTTTATCTCATTTTAGAACCTAAAAATAGCTAATAACGTAGTTATTAGTACCATTATGCTAATGCCTGTAAGAAATAGTTCTACTCCATTGTCTACAGTATAGTCGAACACGTCGAGAACAAAAAAAAAAAAAATAATAATAATAAATACTAAAATGGAATAACGTCCGTTTGTTGTAAAAATTAAAGCTCACTTTACAGACTGTCAAATTCGTCTCGTGAGTGACGTCAAGGATTGAGTAATGATCACGTGAAACACGAGCCGGCCTAATTTATGTTAGCCAAACAACTCGTGTCTACGTACGTTGGATCAAAGTCATGTTTCGTTATCAAGAGTAAAATATTTTGAAGCAAAAAAAAAAAAAAAAAAAGAATAGTTTTGACATTACAGACACATTAAGAAAATACGTTTTTATATTTTAGCTCGAAGACGTAGTGAAATAAAAGTGAAATAAACACTGTATTTTGCATATCAACAACAGTTTATTATCTACAAGGGAGCATTAGTAATATTACAAAAATAAAGTTAAGTAAAATATTTTTGAGGAAAACGTTTATTCTAGAAGAAAAAGGCGTTTCGGGAAAATAGCTTTTTTCCCCATCTACAAGAAAAATGTCAGGAAACATTACATTGAAATAAATCACTCGGAACTGAATGTACAATATGTCCAAACAAAATGCATTGCTGTAATCTATAACAAACATTTTCATGTTTAACTTGCCTTGTGGAGGACCCATTTGTAGAACATAACCGTAAAATAAGAAACACATTTACTACCACATGAGATGAGAAGTGTGACTTCCAGTTGCATGTTTTCCTGTGTTTTTTTTCATCTGATTGCATCTTTTGATACGAACAAACAACGCTTCTCAAGGAAGGAAGAAGTGTACACAAGACTTTTTTGAGTCCCAATCCATGCAGGATTTCTTCTGACATATCCTCCATCGTTCAGCTATACTTTGAGTTGGTTGGAGTGGGCAGTAGCCCGCGTCAGAGAATCAACGTAATTCGTGTAGCTGGGAGGATGCTCTGGTTCCAAAGCAGATCCAATGCTGTTGATAGAATAGTCACCTGGGGAAAGATCCTGCGAAAAAGGGAATGGTTGAATTCCGAGTCAACCAAACAATCACTTGACATTTTCAATTATTTACCTTTTGCTGCGGGATGTAAAGTGAGGTCTCCGTGTTCTTCCCATTGCACTGTGTCAGATCTGAAGCATCATCAGCTACGGTAGGAAAAAAAACAGATTTTAAAATAATCTGATTTTATTTCAAATGTGGGCGAATGGAAAGAAAATAAAAAAAGACAGGACGACCTTGTTGCATACTTTCCATCCCAAGTGCACATACAACCAAAAAGTCAAATATCTGACTCAGCATAATTAAATTAAAAATATGCATATTTTCACATGATAATTTCATACCTGTCTGACAAGTTGGTGTGCGTTGGTTATAAAACCTGGAGAAAGACTTTCTTGTTGGCCTCTTCGACCTATAAAACAGATAATGTTTGCATTGCAACCTTGATTTCAATCATGTTTTGGATTTTTTTTTTAACATACTTTTTGGATGGTGTCCAGCAGGCGCACACTGTTACCAAGGTGATTAGTAGGAAGATGCCACCAGTGGAGAGGATGATATAGATAGAACTTCTTTCTATTTGGGTACAAGAACCATAGGGCTGTGTGATTAACTGTTTTTATCAATTAATTTCACTATTTGTCAGGATGTTATAAAGCTTTATTATCCCACACGTTGAAAAAGGATATACAGTACATAACAACACTGACAGTCATATTCTTTATCCTTCATGAGACACCAATAAAAACCCAGAATAGTTTTTACTCACTGTAGACACTCAATCTGATGGGAAAGCTGGTCACAGCGCTGACAGGGTTTTCCACCACGCAGCTGTAGACGTCGTCGTCCGCCATGGTGATGCGAGTGATGGTGAGGAGCTTGTGGTCAAGTGACAGCTGCAGCCTGCTGTCGTTGCCCAGCGCTTTGCCGCCTTTCATCCACTTGTACGTGGCCCGAGTGCCTGCCTCATGAGAGCAGTTGAGGACCACGTTTTCGCTGCGCTCCAGCACTGATGATGATTCCATGTGGATGTAGGCACTGGACAAGGGCTCTGGAAAGGACAAGTTCTATATGTTTATATCACAATGGTTGTGGACATGCTGGAGACTATCCCAGCTGAGGGCGGATGGTTGTTCGTCTGTGTGTGCCCTGCGATTGACTGGCAACCGGTCTCCCGCCTACTGCTTGCTGGGATAGGCTCCAGCATGCCCTGCCACCTTTGTGAGGATAAGCGGATCAGAAAATGGATGGATGTGTGTGTAGGTGTGTGCACACACACATTAGTTATTAGAGAGCTGTGGTTAAATATAATACTAATTTTATGACCATCTTCTACGAGATTCCACCTTCAGAATGTTACATTAACTTTGCAAAGTACAACTACTTCATGACAGCGGACCTCCTACCATCCACGGTGAGCGTGACACTGCCCTCGCCTGTGAATGTATCATCCGTGATGGAGATCTCCACGTCATAGGTCCCCTCGTCCGAAAACCTCAAGTTGTGCATGAGCAGGGATCCGTTCTGGAAAATCAGAATACGGTCCCGGTACTCTGGCCTCAGGGTCCCCACGATGTCGGTTCCGATGGACTGCACGACGGTGGACAACTTTTCTCGGCGCAGCTGCCACTTGATGACGGGCAGGTCGGCGCTGAAGCTGACGTAGTCAACCGAGAGGAGGGCCTCACCTCCTAGCGTGCCTCGGATGAGAGAGCTGGGAAGCGTCATGTTCACTGCTAGCACCACACCTGCAGAGACGGAGGCATTCTGAGCGGGCTTTAATAGTGAATGACAGAACAATTGAAGAGGACATATTCCGGAAAATTTACATTTTATTGTTGTACGCAAACTGGGGCAATGATTGAAGTGTGTTGGTAATAGGTGGGGGTTCACTATGTCTTCTTTAAAATAAAATGGGAGCCTACTTGAGACTTTGCATTGAACACCACCACCACTGCTGCTTTGCAGAGCAGCTCCGCGCTGCCATGGTAACCTCAAGTCAAAGTCTGTAGGATGCATGGGCCAGCATCCGCAAATAAAAGTGCCCATTGTTTCCCTATTGGCAGGCACTGACAGCTATACAGCTGCCAGGCTCGGCTATGCTATTCTAGCTGTGTAGAAACAGAGCCGCTCAGTGACTGTGCAGCTTGCAACAATGGCTGGGCAGTGAGTGAAGGCCGGACATACGCACCCGCACGCACCCGCACGCACACGCGCGCACACACACACACACACACACACACACACACACACACACACACACACACACACACACACACACACGCACACAAACTGGCAGAAAAAAACATCCCCTCAAGAAAAGCTAATGTGACACAAAAATGGATAGACTAGCGCACACTCACACATACAAATAGATGAGTGAAACTAAGTGATGGTCTTGTCCTAAAACAATCCCATTTCAAACAAGTCGTCATACATGTGGCTACTGGCCACTGAATACGGGCTACCTTGATGATGAAATTCAAGACAATTCAAAACAAATGCTTAATATTATAGCAGCTAAAACAAGTTTGGGCAGGTATTCCAGTGAGAGTAGATTTTGTTGATTTTTTATGTTTTGTTTCTTATCTATTTGGATTTGCATTTTTTTTCTTGCGTTAAGTATGAATCTGTGTTTTGATATATTCTGTATGATTTTAAATTTGTTGAAGTAAAAAGCGCTATCTATATTACTTTCTATTATCCTATTACATAACTCCATTATATTTTGTTGTATTGTAACTAATATCATACATAAATTCTGATGCATTTAACTTCAATGCTTTTGTCCTATATGGCATATTATTTTACATGAAGACAACTAATGACAAATAAAACAGAACCACAATCCAAAACATATAATGACATCAAAATTCGGGTTTAGATCATTCTCACTGAGATGATCTAAAAACTAAGTTGAATGAAGAACTTATGTTACTCGTGGATATATCATGCAATTATAAGTTTCATAGTGTTCATTACTAATTGCCCACAGCAGTTTTTTCTTCTGATCAGGCACAACAAAACAACAATATTCAGTTTTGGTTTATCCTATTGGATGTCAAACAGCCTAAAGTTGCATCAAACTTTTTCAAGTTTCAAGTTAAGATGCACAACAAAAATATGACTAACCTGTGTGAAAGAAATCCAGACAGGACAGAAATAGAATCCATGGGTTTATTTTGACTCTGGAGTCAGTCTCTGCCATCGTCGTCATCTTCACATTGACTTTCCGGCTCAGTTTGCCACCTACCGCTTCAGGATATGACGTCACAACGCCTTTTTAATCTACTATAAATCAGTTAAAAATTTTTGTAATGGGTTAAATGCGTTAATAATGAAGAAAAACAATTTTATGTCATACTTTAGGGTATATCAATGCAACAATTCATAATTATGTAAAACACGAGAAAGAATTCAGCTCTGCATAAGACACAAACGAGATGGCTTCGTGGTTAATTTAAATGAGCTCTGAGACCGTGTTGATGACGTCACGCCGTACGACGTCAGCTGGACGCGCGTCGGACGAACGCCGCCCTTGCAAAATCGGCGTTCGAAAGGCGTACAAACCCCGACCGGAGCTCAACTCCAAAGCCCCCCATGCACACACAAGTCACTCAACTAAAGACTGCAAGTGCCCACGCGTGACGCCAGATGCGCATCTTCGAGAGGCACACATGTCTTCTTGAGGGGCATGGGAGGGGGGGGCGGCATGCCATACCAACAACCA
>NW_017805406.1:92310-241558 GCF_001891065.2 Hippocampus comes
AGCTGCCACTTGATGACGGGCAGGTCGGCGCTGAAGCTGACGTAGTCAACCGAGAGGAGGGCCTCACCTCCTAGCGTGCCTCGGATGAGAGAGCTGGGAAGCGTCATGTTCACTGCTAGCACCACACCTGCAGAGACGGAGGCATTCTGAGCGGGCTTTAATAGTGAATGACAGAACAATTGAAGAGGACATATTCCGGAAAATTTACATTTTATTGTTGTACGCAAACTGGGGCAATGATTGAAGTGTGTTGGTAATAGGTGGGGGTTCACTATGTCTTCTTTAAAATAAAATGGGAGCCTACTTGAGACTTTGCATTGAACACCACCACCACTGCTGCTTTGCAGAGCAGCTCCGCGCTGCCATGGTAACCTCAAGTCAAAGTCTGTAGGATGCATGGGCCAGCATCCGCAAATAAAAGTGCCCATTGTTTCCCTATTGGCAGGCACTGACAGCTATACAGCTGCCAGGCTCGGCTATGCTATTCTAGCTGTGTAGAAACAGAGCCGCTCAGTGACTGTGCAGCTTGCAACAATGGCTGGGCAGTGAGTGAAGGCCGGACATACGCACCCGCACGCACCCGCACGCACACGCGCGCACACACACACACACACACACACACACACACGCACACAAACTGGCAGAAAAAAACATCCCCTCAAGAAAAGCTAATGTGACACAAAAATGGATAGACTAGCGCACACTCACACATACAAATAGATGAGTGAAACTAAGTGATGGTCTTGTCCTAAAAGAATCCCATTTCAAACAAGTCGTCATACATGTGGCTACTGGCCACTGAATACGGGCTACCTTGATGATGAAATTCAAGACAATTCAAAACAAATGCTTAATATTATAGCAGCTAAAACAAGTTTGGGCAGGTATTCCAGTGAGAGTAGATTTTGTTGATTTTTTATGTTTTGTTTCTTATCTATTTGGATTTGCATTTTTTTTCTTGCGTTAAGTATGAATCTGTGTTTTGATATATTCTGTATGATTTTAAATTTGTTGAAGTAAAAAGCGCTATCTATATTACTTTCTATTATCCTATTACATAACTCCATTATATTTTGTTGTATTGTAACTAATATCATACATAAATTCTGATGCATTTAACTTCAATGCTTTTGTCCTATATGGCATATTATTTTACATGAAGACAACTAATGACAAATAAAACAGAACCACAATCCAAAACATATAATGACATCAAAATTCGGGTTTAGATCATTCTCACTGAGATGATCTAAAAACTAAGTTGAATGAAGAACTTATGTTACTCGTGGATATATCATGCAATTATAAGTTTCATAGTGTTCATTACTAATTGCCCACAGCAGTTTTTTCTTCTGATCAGGCACAACAAAACAACAATATTCAGTTTTGGTTTATCCTATTGGATGTCAAACAGCCTAAAGTTGCATCAAACTTTTTCAAGTTTCAAGTTAAGATGCACAACAAAAATATGACTAACCTGTGTGAAAGAAATCCAGACAGGACAGAAATAGAATCCATGGGTTTATTTTGACTCTGGAGTCAGTCTCTGCCATCGTCGTCATCTTCACATTGACTTTCCGGCTCAGTTTGCCACCTACCGCTTCAGGATATGACGTCACAACGCCTTTTTAATCTACTATAAATCAGTTAAAAATTTTTGTAATGGGTTAAATGCGTTAATAATGAAGAAAAACAATTTTATGTCATACTTTAGGGTATATCAATGCAACAATTCATAATTATGTAAAACACGAGAAAGAATTCAGCTCTGCATAAGACACAAACGAGATGGCTTCGTGGTTAATTTAAATGAGCTCTGAGACCGTGTTGATGACGTCACGCCGTACGACGTCAGCTGGACGCGCGTCGGACGAACGCCGCCCTTGCAAAATCGGCGTTCGAAAGGCGTACAAACCCCGACCGGAGCTCAACTCCAAAGCCCCCCATGCACACACAAGTCACTCAACTAAAGACTGCAAGTGCCCACGCGTGACGCCAGATGCGCATCTTCGAGAGGCACACATGTCTGCTTGAGGGGCATGGGAGGGGGGGGGGCGTGCGAGCTTACCCGCTACACAGGCCCCCCCTCACTGCTGCGCCACTCGGCAAAAAAATAATGGTGACTGTTGTTTTCGCTTTATGCATATTAAAAAAACATGCATTTGTTTGTCTATTCATTTTTACCACCGTTGGGCCCCCTCATGAGATGAATTCTGGTCACAAAAAATGCCCTTTGTTTGCAAAGTTGAGGAAGCTAATGACAAAAGGTAAGTAACTTTGAGTACAAGTTCATTCTGATACTCATGTGACAGTTTAAACGTGAAAAGTTGAATCAAAGTACAGTACACTCTTTACAAAAAAATGTCACGCCATGCCACCAAACATCAAAAACTAAATCAAGTGACTCACAAAACTTGTTCGTAAAACTTGGCCCTGTTTGAAAACAATTTTGTTGTATGAATGGCAAGTGGTGGATGCGAAATGTATGTATGCATCTTCTGTTATCTAGTGGAAGAGCATTTAATCGTTTTTGCCTTACGATAACGTCGATAGGATAGCAAAGATCGATTATGTATCTGTAAAAATTCCAACAAATTGAACATTGTGTTCAAAGTACCGACGCATAGCAGCACACAGCAAAGCCGACAGGCCCCAAAGGCAGACCATGGAACCAGTGGTATAAAAATGAGGTCCAGTACCGACAGGACACGCTGTCTTAGGGCAGGCCGGGTGCTCCTCTGTGAACCTTCTCATAGCTATGAGACAGATGCCCGGGCCACGGGAGCCAAGAGGAAAGTGGAGGAGGACGCTAAGACTCCAGCCAGGAAGAAGAGGAAAGGCGAGCTTCCAGAGGACAAGGAATCTTCCTGCAACTCCGGTGACAATGGTGGGTGCAGCTGTTCCAACTCTTTGACTGTGCAGATTCTTCATGAACCGACCTACAAAATATTTCTTCAGAATGTAGAGTATGTAATTATCTTGTAGCATGCCTACAAAGTTCTCAAGTGGCTGCACAAGTGGGAGGCTTCCAGGCGGTGGATGGAGAGGAACCAAGCGTCCACCCGAAGATGATGAAACCCAGCGACGATGACGTCTCAGGAGTTTGCTGGGGTTGGTGTAACTTCTTGGTTTTGAGAAAAAAAATCTTATCAGTGCATAGTGTAATGATAGTAGATAAAAAATCCTGGGTAGGTTGAAAAAAAAAAGACAATGGACAGGACAGATTAGAGGTACAAATGAAGATGAGACAAAGACAATGGTCGACAAAGTATAGATGAATTGACACAGATGATTAGAGGTACAAATGAAGATGAGACAAAGACATACAATGGTCGACAAAGTATAGATGAATTGACACAGAAGCGCAACAGGGTTGCGGGTGCATGTGCACGGTTGGCGACTGATTATTTTCCAGTTTAGTTGTGTTCGGCCCTGTCACTGTGAACACAAGCAATATCTCTTTGTGTTGCTGTTTAGCTCAACTGGAGCTGAAATACGTGCAGGAGAGACTGCTGGCCGTAGGAGGCTGTGGATCCGTCTTTACCGGCTACCGCAAAATAGACAATTTCCCAGTGAGTATTACACATGTGAGTATAACATACGTGCAAACCACGCTGCCTACAAACCCCGGCCTGTAAGCGTTCAAGACATCTACAGTAAGGTGAGACTGCATTGACCTAAGTTTTTACTATGTAGGTGGCCATCAAGCACATCCCAAAAGACAACAATATAACTCTACAGGTAAGAGGCAAACAACTATGCGGAATTGTTATGTGGATCAACGCGGGTATTCAACATTGCAAGGGATATTTCAGAAGCAAAAGGACAGGATCAACATGTCCTCGGAGGTGGCCGTTATGAAGAAGCTTGCCAAAGACTTGCCTGAGGGGCGCTCGCCTTATGTCACTCTACTGGACTGGTATGACCTGGGTCAGAAGCTCATTCTGGTGATGGAGAGGCCCGTTCCCGCTGAGGACCTGACCGAATACATTAGCAAGAAAGGAGGGTGTCTTGATGAGAGCGAGGCTAAGGTACACAAAAGCGGTCTTTGGCCACAAACATCCACTCAGGGACAAGGGACACGAAGGTGTTTTTATTTCACAGGTCATACTGAAACAGTTGCTGGATGTGGCTCAAAAACTTCAGGAGAAGCACATTTTCCATCGTGACATCAAGACCGAAAACATCCTGATCGAGAGCACCCCCGACGGCCTTCACGTCCGCATCATCGACTTTGGACTGAGTTGCTTCACCAAGAAAAGATCTCTCTACAGACTCTTTTTTGGTAAGATTGAATGACCGTGACTTTGTTGAAATGTTTGCCTTTTCTTGATCGTACACTTGGGCGGGGGGGTTTCAGGAACTCCTTCTCTGGAGCCCCCCGAATGGCTCCGCCACCAATGGTATCGGGCGGGCCCCACCACCGCGTGGCAGATCGGGACGGTGCTCTTTGACATCCTCCACAATGAAGTGGACTTTCAAACAGAAGGGTACCTCAAGGAGGAGATAAAAATTAGCAACAAGTTTTCGGATGGTAAGGAACACCTCTGAAAAGATTCTTAATTTCTCTTTTAATGCTTTGAATGAACGACATAGGAATGCCTGCCACTCTCGTCATTAACCCCCCCCCCCCTATCCCCCACTTATTTTTTTTTGTATGAGCAAAAATGCTGATACAAAGGTGACATCTTTTCAATTATGGCTATGATAGGAGCAAAAATGAAAATATTTAAAAATACACCTCCCCCCACCCCCGCAAGATTGTCGGGATTTCCTGCAGAAGAGCCTGACCGCGGCGCCTGAAGAACGGCCCACCCTCAAAGAGCTGCGGCGTCACAAGTGGCTCAGATAACACCGGAGAGGTCATCATGGTAAGACATTTTTATTGGTGATCAAAAACGTAAGGTACACATGAACGTGAACAGTTTCAGTGAATTCACCCCTGTAATCTGTTTTTGCTTCAGATTGCCAAGAGGACGAAGTCCCCAAACTGTCAGTTTTAAAATGAAGTTTTAATAACCAACAACAAAAAAAAAAGCAAAAGCCAAAAAGTGAGGATTCGTATCCACCCCACACCCTGAAAAAAAGAAATAAACCAACCCTGTTTGTTGTTTTTCCACATTAAAAAAAAGTTTTCAACTTTGACCACAGAAAGCATGGTGGTGACACTTTATTGATCTCAGAAGTGATACAATAACAAATCATTTGCAATACAGCGAAAAACAGATGAAACAACATTTGAATTTTCTCTAATCGTTGACAACTGTTAAGGATGTTTATGGGAGTGCGGCTAAATATGCATAAAAATCTTACGGAAATCTGGAGAAAACCCACGATATGGGATAAAAATGGACATTTTTTTTTTTTTTTTACATAACCCCACCAACATGAATAGTACAGTCACACAGCCGTTTCTATTAGAGGCTGGCTTAATTGTATTAGAATATAAAGGGTAATGCCATAATAGCTTGTTTATAACGACACAAACGACATCACTAATCTACACAAGGGCCCTTGGTTGTTTCCACCCAAAGCGCCAACCTATGAGGGGTCATTAGCTGTAGCTATAGTCATAAGAAAACATAAATTGCCATTTCACAAGTGAATGCTTGGTCCTGTAAGTTTGGCTGAACTGAGGTGCACAACGTTCGAACTGGCTCGATAATGAAAAGAAAATGAAGAGTGAATGGAAAGCACTGCAACCAAAAGGCTAGCGTGAAAGGAGGTAGATGAACAATAAATAGCATTTGTGATTTTATTTTTTTGTCTACAAAGCATTGACTATGTGTTTGCAATAGTGGGACAATTACAAAACTGGCCAGTAACTTGTGCCAAGTAATCACGCGGGTTACTTTCTACTTTACAGTTATAAAAGTAATTGCATTAGCATGCTGGAAAAGGTCCATTACATTTAGCGTTAAAGCGACTGCTCTGTAATAATTTGGTCATTATCTAAAACACCGGCTTAATGGGAATGCAACTAATCCCCCCCAAAAAAAGGTGAGGTGACAAAAATGTAGTGGTACTAAATCTTGTGTGCTGAAATCAGTGAGTTTAAACCCCCCTCCAACCCCCCCCCCCAAAAAATAGTAGCTAGTATAAAAAAATAAATGGGCATACATGGATGTGTGCAGAAAAAAAAGGGAGTGTCTCTGTTGACGACAATTTCACTTTGATCAGTTGCAACATTAAGACGTTTAAGGATGGAATGATTGACACATTTTCACACATTTTCACTGCCCCCCCGGAAAATTTTCCCCAGTTATTGCGAAAGAAGCTATAATGTTGTATATGGTATGTCGGAACTGTGATCACAATGACAACACATTTGCATTCCTGACTAGAACATTTACCATTTTTGTTATCAACCGGGTGGAAAAATCTATGTCTCGCGTCCGTTTTGAGCAGCAAAGTAACACTGCGGTTGGATGGCGGGTGCAAAGCCAGCCGCTCAGTTCTTCAGCACGGCGTCGTAAGTCTGGTACACGTACTGAGACACCTCGGGGGCCCGACACTTGAGGGACAGCTGCAGGACCAGCCAGGACACAAAAAGTGTTGATGATATCGTCTTGATTCTTTCATGCCGTGTATATACAGTGGCTACAAAAAGTCTACACACCCCTGTTGAATTATGCATGGTTCCACAATACCAGTCAACTGTTCGCACAAAACTGAATGGCTTCTGCCACATCACAAAGTCATTTGAGCAGGCGTGTGTAGACTTTTTTTTAAATATCCAGTGCAGATGAGATACTGTACCGTGTAGTTGGGGTTGCCTGGCTGAATGCGCAGCTCGGCCAGTATCCAGATTCCGTTGGTGAGTTTGAGGGACTGGTAAAGCATGTCCTGACCCTCCACGTTGCGCTTTGCAATGGTGTAGATGTTGTTGTTCTGCAGCTTGCCCGACACGGTGTCTGCAAGAGTGGAATTTTACTTTTACTTGGTTTAAAAAAAAAAAAAAAAATCAAGAACCCAGATTTGACACTACTGTACCACACTAGAATGGAACCTCTGAAGTCGAAAGTTGATTTTGAGTCGTTGGGTCAGTTTAGAAAGCATTGATGGTTGAGCAAAATAACTGAACAATCAGCAAATGTTTTGAACAACTTCTCCAAGTTGTGAAATGCACCAAAACCAAAATTAATTTTTTTTTTTAAAGGGTCATAATGCATCAACTTATTGCAACTAGCATATACATAATAATTCTTCGTAAATTAAAATATACTTTTTTCAAATTAGCTAACATACTAGCCTAAATAACTAGCATACAACACTGATTTGACATTGCACGTAGGATCCACACTAGCACTTTACACAAGCGCTGATAAATTCACCTTTGGGCATTTACAAACAATAAATCTGAAGAAATTCGGCACAATTTTAAGGGCAAAGTAGACCACAAGGAAAATTTACGGAGTTCCTTGAAACCAGAAGGTCTGCAGCCGATCGCCACCATATGTTGCTATTATTGGAAAAATGATTTCAAAAGCCAAAGAAATAGTAAGCCAACCAGTCCCGGCAGGGATTGTGTTCGACCTCACAGGTTCCGCTTTACACGCCCCACATCAAACACACACGAAAACGGGGAGCTCCTGTAAAATGTGCTATTAGCAACACATCTATGAGGAAAAGGAGGATGAGATCGCGCAAATGGGATTTCTAAACTAACGTACTGGACAACTAACACGGGAAAGCAGCTATTCTGAAATATATACAAGGATGCCTATCGTCGAAAGAACTTGATATGTCCTTCGGTTGGAAGAGATTGTGTTGTTATCCTAAGACAAGCATGTGGGCGAAGACAGAAAACAAACAAGTGAGGACTGTGGATCAGTTAGATTTGGAGTTTGACAACCTAATATAACTTTTGTGAAGTCTTCAGTGTGACGTCGCAGGGATTGGACCCTCTCATGTCCGTTCCTTTTCTAAAGTTGCTTTCAAAAGGACATTTCGGTGGGCTTGTGTGTCACTTTTAGGTGTTTACTGTTTGCGGAGATCTACCTGCATTTAGGTGGCACTCCTTTATCTGGTACTGCAGCTCATTTTCATTGGGAATATCTTTCCAGGTGGCAAGGAACACCTGTCGCTCTAAGGAGAGAGAAAAAGCATGCTTGAGAAGTTAAGCTGTGCAGAGAACCAAAATAACTTATCGGCACAGTATATTTTCTTTTTTAACCTTTTTTTAAGTTCTGAATGGTAACTGGTTTGACACTAAACTTTCGGGGCCCCCAAATTGATTGATCAAAGGTGGCCAAATAACTAATAAATACTGAGTTTAATTTTTTGAAAGCAATTTTTGTTGATGTAATGGAGACAACAACAAACCCATTTTTCCATCTTCAACAAAGAATATGTTGAGGGGGATGAGGACGCTATAGTAGAAGACATCTATGTTGTTCTTCACGGCCACCTGTGTGCAAAGCAGAAATTTCCTGAAACAAAATCCCATCATGTCAATCAATTGTGACTTTGATTCTGTACCTGGAGATTGTTAAGTGGGTCCATCTTCATGACTGGCCCGATGGTATTGATGGGCAAAGAGACGTCGATGCCCTGGCTGGGCATCAGCGGAGTGTGAATGGGTAGCGGGCTGGTGGGTATCATCCCAAAGCTGCGGTAAACCACAAACAGGCCTTTAAATCTATAGTGGGGTGATATCAACTATGGAGGCACAGCCAGAGCGCTTATTGACCTGTTCTTGTTAAACTGGATGGCGAAGTCGGTCATGTGCTGCAGGGCCTTGTTGGTGAAGGTCATGTCCATGTACATGTGGCCCTGCCGCCGAGAAAAGGTTCCGGAGATCTCCAGTCCTTTGGCTTTCACAGCAGGCAACCATACCTTGGAAAATACGCCAGTGCAAATGCTCAAAAAGATCCGAACTTTGTCTCTCTTAATCTCTACTCATCCATTTTGAACATGAGTGTTTTTAAACTCACAGCTTTCGGGGCCACGTAGCCTCCGGATGTGATGGCCATACCCGTGGAGAGCTCAAATAAGTCGTTGAGGCCACTGCTGCTGACGGCCGGAGGGGCGGGAGTGGGCGATGGCGCAAAAGTGCTCGGGACGGACGAAGGGATGAAGTTCTGGCCCACCTGAAACAACATCACAAGAGAAGCAGAAGGAGTGAATCAAGCGATTTTAAGTCGCTGTCACTAACACGGCAGCGACAAAAGTGCTGCGAAGCTGACAAGAATCACAGAAGCAGCTCATGCAAATGTTCTCCGGGTTACCGAAAACCTTATGAGAAGAAGAGGTGAGCAAACTCAAATGCAGGGCAGGTGCAAATTTGCATGCTTTGGCCCGTTACGGATTTTTGCAATGGAATCTATACAGGAAATACTCCAACAGTTGTAATTATGTATCAGCCACCTCAACGTTTTCTAAACGTCCACATCTATGTAAATTGGAACTACAACAGATGGCCTCGCCACGGGCCAAAACGTGCCAAGTGTTGACAAGTAAGGCAGCAAGCGAACAAGCTGTAATTATACAGAGGAAGGCGATTCGAGAGAGTAGTGGGTTAAAAAGTGCGGGAGCATGCAGAAGGCGGGCAGCCAAACAGAAGGAGCTTGGACTTACAGCTGGACTCCCCCCAACACCACCGCCAAGGTCTCCCCCCAGCTACAGGAGAGACAGAGAGAGAGAGACAGAGAGAGACAGAGAGAGAGGACCCCCCCAAAAAAAGAACATGATAGACAGACAGACCACACACAAAGACAAGACAGACTTTTCTTAGCAACAGCAAGCCATCAGGAGGATCCTTCACTCAATTCTGAAACAAAAAGAACTTGAAAATTCATCCATAACCTGTTTTTATTCCTAAAAGGAAAAAGTAGGCATCCTTGAGAGGGACATATATATTTTTCTGAGGTGTATGTTTAAGGAGGTGCTGCTGGTTTGGTTAGCAGGATCAGCAGTTAACTCCTTCGTGTCTGTGTGTGTGAATTGAGAAAAAAAAAAAGCAGCTCCTGCTGCTACGACATATTCACCTACTTTCTCCTTTTACCCATCATTCTCAAACACACACACAAGGAACGATGTTGAAGTTAGTTGAGGAGCTTCTCGTTGTGCTTTATTGCCATCTTGTGGCACCTTGGTGCCCATTAACTAGGTTGAAATGAGTTGAGGAGCTTCATGTAGTGAAGGTGTATAGTAGATGTGTAAAGAAGGGGAACCCTATCCATTTTTCCTCCCTGATGGGATAAAGGAGGCATTTATTTGTCATTTATTTGTTGTTGATTTGTCACTCGACTAACTGGGGCACTATTAGAGGAAATACTGGAATATTTAATGTCAGTTAGCTGGTGATCATATGGTGGTGAGAGTGATGTTGTCAAAGCTCACCAAACTGTCCAGGCCGCCTCCCAGGAGGTCCACGGCACCCATTTGCATGGAGGAGACCTGGGGCACGTTGACCGGGGGACCCAGGTCCAGGTTGAGAAGGTCACCCAGCAGATCACCCTGGCTGGGAATAACGTGTGGCTGGTCCATGGCGGCCGCTGGCCCGCCGCTCACCGGACTCTCACCTGTGTCAATACTGTCAGGTGGTACACAAAAGTGAGAAAAATGCTCATTTGCTTACTCAGGTATGCAAATGAGTCTTCATAGACTGTGTGTGTGTTTGTGTGTATACCTGCTATGCTGGACAGGAAGGTGTTTGCGATGGATTCCGTGGCTGCCCTCCACAAAGGCGCTGGGCGGTTTGTGATAGACGGACGCCAGAGACCCGATGTGGCAGATGAGCTCGTCCAGCAGGGTGGGCTCAATCAGATCTGTCTCTTCGGAGATGAGGGGCTTCTCCGACAGCACCACCTCCTTGGCGGTCACCGGGTCCGTGGACAGCAGGCGCCAGTAGATGTAGCCCCTGTCACGCAGGTCGGGGTTGTCAGAGTCCTGTAGAGGATGGCAAAATCAACACAATGGATTTATAATTTATTGCGTGCCTTTTTTAGGCTTGAAATGTATGTCGGTAAACTGAGGACCTCGTGTCGTCACAAGGAGGGGTAAGCAAAGCGAAAAAGTGTACATTAAGATTTCCTAGGGTTATTTTTCCTCACCTGAGTGGCCAGGCTGAGGACCTGCTGCACCAACTCCTGAGTCTCGGACGGCTTCTTCAGGAAGAGCTTGACGATGGCGGTCAGGAGAGTGAGCTGCACCTGCAAGTCAAACGCAGCCATTGTTCATGCCAACGTTTTGCTCTTTAAACCATGGCGACATTCAGCTTTTAACATGGCAAACTGGTTACCAGAATTGACAAACAGGACAGCTCATAGTTTCGAGTGTTTCTGTGCTGATTTGTGAGCACGAGAAGGAAGAGCACATAGATGAAGTAATAGATCAATAAAATGACAAAAGCGCACCTGGGTGCTCTCATCATGGAAGCCCTCGAGGAAGCTCTCCAGCAGCTCATCAGCGTTGTCGATCCTCTCGGCGTACTCGCCCACGATCCAGATCATGGCGGCGCGAGCATCCGGCTCATCCAGAGAGTCCAGATTCTCACACAGGGTGGCAATGATGCTCTCGTACCTAGAACAAGTCGCGCCTTTCGGGAATCTGGCACTCTACACATACTTTCAGTAACTGGGACATTACAGCTTCAATTATGTTTAGGCTAGTTGTTCGAGGGAAAGGACACACACTTGTTGGGGTACTTGCGGAAGATGTCCCTGATGACCACTATGGCCTCCTGCACCACATAGTTGACTTTGGTCTGGATGAGGTCCAACAGGGTGCTGACGCAGCGCTCTGCCGATTGCTGGGACGGTTCAGAACAGGGACAGGAAGTCGTCATCACCATTGTAAAAGGAGAAAAATGTTACCACAACACAAAATGGAAATGTGAACAAAATAAAAATGGTGAAGTAGCAGTCAATCAACTTAAATGCCCAGTCCTCTGCTCACAGTCTTTATTTGAGGAAATACTGAATGTGTTGTGTCATACCTCCACTTTAATGGCACAGCGGCCAATGGCACGCACAGCCTTGCGCACAAAGTCAACATCCACCTCTGTGGCGTACTCCTTCAACTCAGCCAGCACCTGTAAAGCACCAAGCACATTTTTTTTCAAGGTAAGAACAACCACACTTCTAACTAAATAAAGGTCCTGCGAGGCCTGGTTCATATAACTTACCTGAGCAATGTTCGCCTGAGAGGCCAAACGAATCATAATATCCAGTTTTTCCAGCTTCACATAAATAGGGTCGTTGTATTTGACAAAGAACACTTTGATTTCCTGCTTCAGGATCTCAGGCCTGCACTCAAAATAAAAGATGTATGTGTCAAAAAGTGAGACTGTGGTTTTATTTACACTCATATGTTACGCACACACACACACCTTTTCTGGACTATGAGGTTGATGTTCCTCAGAGCCACGTACTGGACCTCGGGCTCACCGGACAGCAAGGTAACGAGCGGTGGCGAGAGCTTCTTCAGCAAGGTGTTGTAGTAGTCGGAGTCCTTTGGCAGCAGCTCCAAGAACTTCATCAGTACCTTGACGGCGGACAGGACCACTGCTGAGTTGGCGTGGGACAGCCGTGGAGTGACGCGCTCGCAAATACTTTGTGGAGAGGGAAAAATAATTTAAGGAATCAGTCTTTTGTGTGGTTTATTGTAGTGTTTATAAGAAAAAAAATGTCTGGAAATTGTCAGCAATGCTACCTTTGGGCCTCTCGCTCATCTTTAGGGTTGTAGTTAGACAAGCAGTCCAGGATGAAGATCTGGCCCCACTCGGTGCACTCGTTGAGAGCCGTCAGCAGCTTGTTGATGTTCTGGGGGTTGAGGTCCAGCAGGTTGCTGTTGGGGTGAGACTCGCTGATCTCAGACAGGGCGGCAACCGCATTGGCAACAACCTAAAAGGAGTGCAAGGGTGTGAAGAAGTACTATGACTGCTCTCACAAGGTTTCAATGTTAGCAAATTTAACAAGCTTATCACCCGATTAAACGAACAGTATCAGAATAAAGGTGTAATAAGAACATTCATAGACAAGTTGCTCCAATTTCTAACAAACCCACAGGCAGTCAACTGGTTAACGGTTAGCCTGTTAACAACAACTGGTCACCTACCATGGGATTGGAGTCGGCGATGAGATCCCTCAGCGAGTCCAAGAAACCCTGGTCCTCCACCATCTGGGCGTTGATGTCATGAAGTTTGGCCACGCACACTGCCGCCGTCTTCCTCACGTACGGGTCCTCGTCTTTCAGGCATTTCCGGAGCGGCTCGCACAGGTACTCGGTGATCTTGTCCACTCGGATGCAGCCCATGGTGCGAACAGCCAGGGCCCGGATGAGCGGGTTGGGATCCTCACAGTCCTGGAGGCCAGCATGAGAATTATCAGATAGTAATATTCCCTCAGTGGATCAAAGGGAAAATTAAGATTTGTGCAAAAAGAAAAAAAAAAAAAACAAAACATGTTGCATTGAACGCAAGTCAAATTGAAACACACTGAGGAGAAAAACGTTGTCCTGTATTTATTTCTCAGCGTGTAACTGAATCTGATAGAAAACTGAGGGCAGAAAGAAAAGGCCGCGCCCAAGCCAAATGGAGACTGTGCATACTGCATCCAGAGCTAAGGCACGGCGACAGGGTGAGCTTGCCTTGACGAAGCTGTTGACAGCCATGATGGCCATGTCGGGCTGGCTCTTGGCGTAGTTCATCAAGTAGAGGTACACCAACTTCTTCAGCTCCAGGTTGTCGGTTTGCATGCAGTTGACCACATCCGGGAACAAAGAGCTGGAAAGACACTCTGTTAGAATGTAGACCTCGAAGCACTTTTTTCCCCACCATTTACTTCGACAGAAATGACCAAATGTCTTGTCTAAGAATAATACTGCACACCGTGGAAAAAAAATGTTCCAACAAATAAATTAATTGATCGATATCCCGGTTGAATCATCATGGGCTAGTTGTCGCTATGCTGGCTAGTTTGACTGAACTTTACCTGACATCCTTGCCCACTGTCATGGCAGCAATGACCTTCTTGACAGCCTCCTTTCGCTTCTCCTTCTTTTCATTGTTCAGCTCGGCCTTCAGCTCGAAAATCTCTCCTGCAACAGCACAAATGAGATCAATTTCGTAACGACTTCCTGTCAGTGTGAATAAAATGTTTTCAATATACAACTTTGATGATGTGGAAGACTAACGGTATACGGTGGCTTTTTCGACACTTTTGGACTCACCTTTTTTGTTTGTTGTGAAATATTTGGAGTCCGTCATGATGGCGCTTCTTGTAGTCTGGAGAACGATCACACAACATTCAACATCACAAGCAAAAGCAACTGTCCGGTTCCCTTGTCTTGCAAATACACCCACTTGATCTTATCGATCGTGTCAAGTCACTTTATATATAGAAGTGGTGGGAAGTGAGGAACAGGAAATAAGTGCAGATAGTTTGTTACTGTATTTAAGTAGATTTTTCAGACATCCGTAGTTTCAATATATACTTTTCATCGTCTGCAGTCTTTTCGTTAAAGGAGTTGAATCAGAATTTCTACTTTTGCCACTCTTTTAAAACAAGTCTCGGTACTTGTAGTTGAGTACACCATGTGCGTGCTTTCTCCACTTCTGCAATCTGAGCAAATTTTTAGACATACCGCTTGTATTTCATGTCATTTGGTGTACCTTATGAATTGTCCAGAGAGAATACAGGGCTTGTTCCGCCTATTTTCTATCGACGTATCGTAACATTTTCAAGTCTTTCACAATCACGTTTAGTTTGTCGTTATTTATTCCTTTAACGGTAGTAGTATGAGCTAAGAGTTCGAAAGTAGATGTGATAAGGTTTACTTTCACCTCTTTAGTGGAAGGTAACCAGATGTTCGCTAATGCTAGATGGCTGGCTAGCTAGCTTGTATGCTAATCAGCTTCTCCAGATTCGATTCTCGACAGACACGAATAATTAAATTAGGAGCAAAAAATCGCCATTTATATCGCCGAGTCATTCATAACAGTATTAGAACATTTAATATGTCATCAAATCAGTAAAGACACACTTGGCCCCGTTTCCATTGCGGTTAATTGACAGCATAGCTCGATCGTGACTACATTCATGGCCGAAAAAAAAACAATCACATGCAACAGTAATCTTGTGCACATCGTGAGAAAATGATACCATTTACATACCGAGATTGAGTTTACAGGATCCGTGAAATCTTGGTGTCAGTAAAGGACGAAGGCTGGTCCCTTGCCCAGTCGGGGGAAGATGGAGAATGTGTAACGGTGATACGTTGATGGACCACTTCCCTCTTGCGCTGTCGCGCGAATGGAATGCGAGTAGGAAATAGAGCTGTCATCAAATCAAAAATAACTAGAAAATTTCAGTTGATGACCTTAATCAGGTCTTAATTCATACTATTGTTATTTAAGTAGGTTAAGATACGAAACTAAGACCAGTTCTGTGAGATTCTCTGAGATACTCTGAACTGGAAGATTTTTTTTCCCACGATTCATGAATGCAGCAAAATTTCGTCAAGTGTAGAAATATTGGAAAAAAAATATTCGTTCCAATAACCAAGCGATCGGAAATTAAAAAATGTAAAGTACATCTATAAATCCAAACATGGGCCTTGAAAAGTTCCCTAATTCATCAGTCATCATGAGTTATGTCATTTCAATCTCAAGGTGAGCACAAAATGAAATTCAAACCAACGTTCCGTGAATTTTTTTTAATCATCCTTCGTCAAATTTGACACATACAAAAGCATATCTATTTAAAAATCCAAAACTGCATCAAATACAGTACTATAAATGGGAAATGCAGTGCAATTATATAGACGACTTCCTCTCTTTACCATCACAGCCTATATAATTTTAAAATGGCAAATAATATAAACTCTTCTATAGATCATATTTGGATTTGAGAGACGGAGGCGATGAAGTCGATGGGAAGACTTTCTCGAACTTCTTGCATTTTTCTTCTGGCTCGTTGAAATGCCTCTGGTGAAACCAAATAGGCCACATCATCAAAATGTTGCACATTATAATAGTAGACTGTGATAAGACACTTTTCCAGTTCCATTGATAAGAGTCCTCTGCTTACCCATGGTGCTTAAGAGAGTATCATGATGATTAAATCCTTGCGCCTGGTCGAAAGCATTCTGTCTCCTTCTCCTTGCTGAAGTGGAATCCACAAAAGCCCTAGAGGAAATTTCAGACCAACATAGCAAAATGATTCAGAAAAGTTTCTTTCAGAACTCTGTAAAATAAGCCCTTACCTAGACTGCTGGATGCAGTGAAGATTAAATTTTACGCTTCCTGAGCTTTCGGTGCAAAAGCCAAAGCGACTTAGCCTCTCTCCCTACGGTCATAAAAGAAAACAAAACTAGTGTTGAAATGTTCATAACTTGTCTGTGTAGGTATCTATGTCAACATTTTCAGGAATACCTTAAAATGTCCCGGTATCCTAACGTAGCTGAGGTCCTCCAGTTCCGGGGAACCTCCAATGAAGAAGCGCCTCAGGGCCGAGACCGTGCCTGTCTGAAGGGGTCTCCATGTGTGACACGTCAGGATGTGTTTACCTGCGGAGCACAGATTTTTAGATTATCACCAACATTACATCATCTCACTTTGAACTGACTGTAAAATTCTACACATTTTACATCCTAATATAAACTTACCAGGTGTGGAGGGAAAGAGCAGGTAGCCATAGCCTTCGGTTCGATATCGTTGCCACGAGTCCTGTGAGAGAACTTTGAAATACAACACCGGCCACTGGGGACCTGATTCTGCAATGACAGGAAACGGCATTGAGTTTCTTGATTGTGAAGTCCCACGCGTGCAACCAAAACATGTCCCCGACACTCACCCTCGCTCTCTTTCTCACTCATGAAGAAGACCTCAAAGGTGAAAGGGTAGCAGAAATATGCCACATTGTCCTGTTGGCACAGTTTGAGAAAATGTCAGCGTCTGCGCTGTGCTGAAATTTGTCTACTAGCTTGTTAAGTACGGACCTTCCCTATCGATTTGGTCCGAGAGGTGTGCGTGACTCCAGATTGGGATTGCATTGGCAAGCTGGACCAGTCTAGTTCGCAAGACATAAACAGTTATTTTCAAGGCCATGTGTCAAGACCTCAGCTTAGAAAGTGATCGCAACTTACTATTCGGCAGCTCCATTATGAAGTGAACATATAAATTATCATATTCAAAGCCCTTGGCAGAAACTGGAGAGACAAGACAAAGGAAGACAGGGCTTTCAATTTTAAAGTAGACACTTTAGAAACTCGAACAGTCAACAATGAGCTGAGCCTTCCTTACCGATCTCTCCGTTCATTAAGTAGCGCAGAACACCTGGAGGAGGCTACAAGAAAATATTGTTAAACGTCAAAATCTTTCATGGCTAGGCAAAGCTAAAAAGTTACATTTTAACAGGGAACGAATCACAAAATCTGCCCACACACATATCATACGAAATCACACATAAAACACATAATTACCCACTCATACTCATTTCTATTAACAGGTCAACAATTGTTTCAGTCCTGATAGTAACGACATTTTTTTTAACCCGTCCCCCCGCTTGTTGCTAGGCAGAGTTGGCAAAAAAGCATCACTCAGCGATAGAAAAGATTATTTTCATTCTGTTGTTGTTGTTGTTGTTGTTTTTTTTTTTTTTACAGAGCACCATCTGCTGGATGTGGTGGGGCACTGCCATACTGTTAGCCCTAATCCAAAATCGACCACTGCTTGTTTTGGACTGATGGTCAGACGGTCATAGTGAAATAAGCAAAACAAACAAACATCCAATACTTATATATAGTATTTCAAATGACATACCATTTCAAAGTCCTGTCCGACGAGGCTATTTGGAAACTCCCTGTGCCTCACATACAGCTACATATTCAAACAGAGCAAATTGAGTGTGTTAATGTCATAAAACAAATTCTACACGGCTACCATAACGTTAAGTCGTCTCATGGCATATTCTGGAAGAAAATGTGTACACACATCTTTGTATAAGTGCTGCTCTCTTTCTTTTTCCTCAGATTTCATAGTTGCCGATACATTTTCGATGGTGAGATGCCAGATCTCTTTGTTGGTCCCAGTGGTGGCTATCCTGCAACAACCATAACAAACGTGAGTGTTAACATCGTCATTTCACATAAGACACTTATCGTGTCTTCAGTGTACTTGCCTGTAGGGCTCTTTGCCCTTGTTGAAGTCAGGTTTCACTATGATGGTCCCGTTGCCGTCTGTTTTGACAGTGAACAGCAAAAATTCATTCTCCTTCTGACCCAACCTGAGAAAAAAAATATATGATGAGAACATATATCACTACTGACATAAAAACTGACATACCCAGCCCAGGCTACATTTAGGTCTCGATGGACTGCCCAGATTTAATCAAAATTGCTGGTAAATTTGAAATAGATCTGGATGGGAAAAAAAAAAAAAACTTTGTCTAACTTCACATATGCACAAGCACCTGTAAAATATCAATGCCTTACCTAGATTCACTTTTCAATGATATTCTAACTTAGGGTAGTGTACCTATATGTTAGCATTTGTTAAGCTGTGACCACTTTTCATTAAATTTCAGGGGAACATCGTGTGTGTGTGTATGTCTGTGTGTGTGTGGCTGGTTTTACCTTCCAGGAGGCCCCAGGTCTCCCATGACATGCATTGTCTGCATGACGTTGTTCACCTCATGGCTGTTCCTCTTGAACTCATCGCTAGGCTCCCAGTTGATGATCTTGGACTTTGGGAAACTGGAGTCCCTGTGAGAAAACAACAAAACCACCTTCACACATACACTGTCTTTGTGGTGGGATGAGAGGCGGAGCTTCACACCCACATGGTTCGCCTGTCCTGCCTTCGATGTCGCACCGTGGCCATCCTTTCAGCCAGGAACGTGGGCTTGGTCTTGGCTGTGTTGAGCAAATCACTGCCTTGCTGCTTTCAAGGTGAGGGGGACAAAACATTAAATGACTTTTTTTGTGGTAAGCAATCTTGTTCCTGAGTGTTAATTATATGGAAAAGTGCTGCAACCCACCAGCTGCTGCAGTGAATGACAGTTGGTATAGCGATCATAATCTGTGTAGGTAAAAATCCTGCGGTTTTGCCGGCCCTTGGTTTTAGTTAGGGCCGTGACCTCTTTGTGGTACTGCCGGTCCAGAGGGCTCTGACACGCCGTCTCGTTTTGGAAGAGCTCCATTTCATACTGCGGATAAACACGTTTGTCAGAAACACTCAATAACTGTGCCGCCGTTTTTCGTTGTGAAGTGGAGTTCTTACCTGACTGAAAAGCTTTTCCTGCCAGCCGATGACGACGTCCTCCTCGTTATCACCTGGTGACAAAAACAACATGTCAGGTTGTCATCTATTCGAAGAATTCTGAGGCCACCATACATGATACACTTTCTCTCACCAGGCTGGGCTTGCGAGGTGAGGGGTACCAGTTCAATGACTCCTCCATCGTGCTGGGACAGAACTTGTTGCTGGAGTTGCTGGGAGAGAGACGCTGTGGTGGTCACCCTCTTTAAGGACACCCTTTAATTGGACATAAATAGATGAAACTAAAATGCAGTAACTTTTACAAGTGAAATTCATTTGACCTTCTCTAAAGCCTTGAATACACATGTCCACTGCTGAGCGTTTCAGTACTTTTCGCATACTGTAACTTGGCTTTCTGTGAATCCGCAAGTCTCTCTTTTGCAACCTTCTGATGGCACTGTGACAGTAAGATCTGTGGCAACTTCCCTCTGAGAACATTCTGTTTACGATACTGCAGATCAATTGTTAGGTGTCCTGTTGGTCTCATGTCAAAATGTAAATACGATGAATAGGACCTATTGTATTTTTCTCGTGCATTCATCCTAAAACTTACCCGAAGGGCCTAATATCCTCAACTTTTTGTGAATAGTGCATGCTGCTGCTAATTCGGATAAAACGGGCCTAGATAGCATAACACACAATTTAACTTTCACACGAATACTAACCTTATCCGTAGGTTTTTGATAGCATCCAGAGACCGGTAGACAGCCTCTCCAATGTCACTGTTACACCAGTCTGACATGACGGATTACTTATGAATATTAGCACGATGCCATCGATATTTACTTCATTAGCAGTCTAGTTTCCTGAGCACCGGCCGCCACAACTGATTTCTTTCTTCAACAAATGAGCTAGGTAAGTCACCGAGCTGGCTAAGTTTTCCACTCAAAACTATAAATACCAATTTAGCAATTAATAAACGAAGGTAGTAAAAGCTAGCGTGAGTAACCAGCAGTTTCCATAGTGACGAGCAGAGAGTCTTCTTCTGTTTTGGTTTACCCTATGTCAGAATAAATACTGCCACCTATTGAACGATATTATTAACAGATTTATTTTCAAAATTATTGGATAGTTCGTGCTAAGCGTTATTTCTTTTTTAACACAATTGTTAATCTTTGTGTGTGTGTGTGTGTGTGTGTGTGTGTGTGTGTGTGTGTGTGTGTGTGTGTGTGTGTGTGAGAGAGAGAGAGAGAGAGAGAGAGAGAGAGAGAGAGAGAGAGAGAGAGAGACTTTGCCAATGGATTTTGACCCTTTTCGGACACCATTGAAAACACTGCTTTACCCACGTTAGTTATTACCTAAGTAATAATAATAATACCGTGGATGACCCAGTTCTCATTACTTAATATTTTATAAATCAGTATTATAACAACATGAATTTAGAATTGATCAAAGTAACCCAGATTAATTGATCATAATCATTAATTCATTCAATATACGCGATTATCATGCAGTTTATACATATATACGGTTTGATATAAATCACGTTTTATGTGTCCGTATTAAATGTAAATTAGAGGCGGAAGCGGTTCATGTTGCGATCAAATGAGAACGACTAAGAGAGGAAAAGGCGGGGCTTTTGCTTTGACTCGCTGCGTGGCCAATCAAACGCCTGGCGCGCGCTGTGCTGATCTGTCATAGTTTTAGTTAAAAAAAAAAAAAATCTTGGAATTTTTTTTTTTCACATAACCCTGCGTCCCGGAATGTCGTCGTTTGTCACCGAAGTCCTCGCCAGTTCTGGCAAACTGGAGAAAGAGGACCTGTCCAGTAAAATCAGCAAAATGTCGCGCAAGATAGAAGATACAAAGGTAAAGCGCCACGCTAGCCAAAGCATTAGCTAACGTGATGCTAAGTTGCTAAAAGTTTGGGGGAGTATTCAGTGATAACCGTCGCGTTAAGAAAATGTGCTCCTGCTCCTGTTTTACTATAAATATTACGACTTACCAATTACATATGTACACGTTCTTTACAGCGATTACCCAATGTGATGTGTTGACAAGATAATATGCTGGCAAGCTTTCTATATGCAACTCGAATGCGAAGCTTTTTTTTTTTTATTGAATATGACTATAAGTTGGCAAGAGTGCATTTGTTTGCAAGAAGATTTAAAGAGGTTCAGAGCTGCATCTAAATTATCTGACTCACATACAGCCCACACATCTGTCTCATTCTGGCCTCATAATTTGTTTGGTCATTCAACACAACAAGACCAATACATGTTGATCCAATGAGACATCTGAGACCAAAAGAATCATGATAAATAAGAGTTTGAGGTTGTGCATAAGAGAATTTGGCTTCATTTTATCCCATTGCAAACTTGTTTTACTTCCAATTCACAGGAAGAAGTATGTGGCATGATAAACAAGCGATATAGTGACTTCCTACCAAGTCTGCAAGCATCTGAGGACCTGATGGTGCAGGTTGACGAGGTCTCCAAAGAGATGGACGACCTTAAAGATTTTATTGAGACAGAGGTATATATATATGAAATCAGGTTAGAAGAATTAAAAACACTGGTCATTGCACTGTAACATTGTCACTGTTTTTAAAAACAGGTTCAACTAAATATTGATTCTGCCGTGGCTGAGTATACAAAGTTGAAGCTGCAGCTGGAGAAAAACACAATCATCATCACTATTCTCGGACACCTCAAAGATGTAAGCAGCACACTGTCTCACTAAGCAAAATTTAGTAGAATATTTCCAAATATTACTCAAATACAAATCTCAAAGGGCTGAAAAAAAAACCCCAATCAATCCACTTGTTCTTGACACTCATAATGTCTCCACCTTTTAGTTTCACAATGCAATGGAGAAATTCAACAAAGCCCTTCAAGAAAAGAAGTATGTGGATGCCGCTAAACAGCTGAAAAGCGTACGTAATACGACTAAACCAAATGCACTCTTCAACCTATTAGGTACACTTGCACAATCCACTGACATCCTACACAAGATTACCAAATAAAAATCGCTTGTCATGGTCATTCTTGTTTCTCCTAGGCGAGAGCAAGCGTGGAATCTCTCAAAGGCTGCAAAACGATGCAGCTTCCAATTATTAGCACGCTTAGCTCAGAGTTGACAGTACAGAAGGAAAACCTGATGTATCATCTGGGAGATGAATGGAAGCGCCTCATCATCTGGAAATTACCGTCCTTAAAGGGTGAGAAACAAACAACAGATTGGTAAGAGTGTTTCAACCAAATCCTGATAAAAAGCAAAAATATAAGTTGTATTTTATTTTTTTGCCTGGGAAGGATGAATTGCATTTCCATTCATTTCAATGGGAGACTTTACCTTGATTTGCGAATGTTATGTGTTCCAAATGGGTAATGAGTTAATGCACTACTGTCCTGATTAGATAGTGCTTTGATACCAAATTGTGGCTTGTTGGGGCATTTCAGAAAGACACCGCCCCCTCTCTTTTCAACTTGTACCCACAGGCCCTGCAGGCATGGACTCCTTCCTGAAGGTGGAGCTGTGCCTATGCCTTTCACCCGAAAAGGACAGTGAACCAGAACCACCTGCCGTGCTGTGCAGCGTCCTGCAAGCTTTGGCCATCCAGGGAGACCTTCAGCACAAGATCAAACTCTTCAGTGAGAAAGCAAACAGCAATACAAACAATCACCATGTCTTTGATATAGACTATACCTCAACGGTCAACCACCAATTCGGGTGGCAATACATTTCCTCCATTGATCATGCCAGCAGAAAGAGCTGATCCGTCAGTCTGTATCTTTACTCACTGCTCCTTCTTGTCAAACAGCACATATGGTCACTAGTCACAAAATATTCCAGTCGGTCATTTGTGCACAGTCCTATCAAGCCAACGGGAACTAAAACGGGAAGTAGAAACCCCCCTGTATACACGCGACGAGGCAACATCTCATACATTACGCTGCGTGTATGTGGTGAATGAATGCATCACCAAACCACAAATACCCCGACACCGCCACTGTGCTGACAACTTCACCGAGCGGTCAAGTTTGTTATCGGACGCTAATGCTAATTCATATCTCCAACTTGCCTTTATTTATGTAGCACTTAAAAAAAAAAAAATCAAAGATGGCAATTGAACCTGCTGCTGCTGTGTGTTTCAGGTCAGGTGCTCTTGAAGTACATGTTGAAGCCGGTGGTGATGCACCCATTTCTGTCGGTGTTGGTGTCTGAGCAGCAGGGAAAGGGGATCGTCCTGACCTTCGAGCAATTGAAGGGATCTCAAAAGGAGCGCGCCGCTCCGTCGCAGGTCTATAGCAAATTGCTCTTGCTGCTCAAGACGCTTCACTCAAACCTACTAAGTAAGTCACGCGCTGGAAGAACTAGCATGGCTCGCAGTAGAGGGTAGACATCCGCCAAAACGTATTTGGATCAGCAGTAAAACTATAATGCACTCAACAATATATTTTTTTTTGTTTCAGAAAATGTTGACATCTAATCATAAAAATATATTTTTGTCAAATACACAAAGGTTTGATGTGGAAGCATGAATACATTATAATATGAATCATCACAATCAAAGTAGTACAAAATGTTTTGCTTAATTAAGTTAAGATGTGTAGAAAATGTGTTGACAATAAATGGATAACGGCACTTTATTATTTTGGGGAAAACCAAATCCTGCAAAGATCTCCTCCTTCTCCCAAATCTGCACCACAGTTGAATGTGATCCAACCCCTTATGCCCGTTTTGTTTTTCCTCTAGATGTGACAATTAACGATAAAAAGCTGTCGACCATCTTTGGAGAGCTGATATGGGAGGAGCTTTCCCGATGCATCATCCACGAGTGCCTGCTCTACTCCATCCCTACCAACAGCAGCCAACTGGAAAAATACAACATCGTACGCCACGTTACTCTCCTTTTTTTCATCTCATATTCGGCTCGCAACTCGTCATGCGACCTGTATTTATTTGTCACAGGTTATCATGGAGACGGAAGAGTTTGAGACGGCTCTTAAGGAGATGGAGTTTCTGCCGGGTGAGTCTACAGACCTGCTGAAATACGCCAGAGACGTTAACTGTCACTTCGCCAGCAAGAAGTGCAAGGACGTCATCGTGGCGGCACGCAAACTCATGACGTCTGAATTGCACAACACCATTAAGGTACGACGCATTTGACGCTTTATTTTTTTGTACGTCACACACTTGGTTCTGTGAACCGTAGCTAGGGAGTCTGCAATTTGCAATAAATGATTGAGGTATTATTTAAAATGCATATATCCACAGAGAAGACCATACATTATCCGATGAATAAAACCATTTCATTTTATTCCATTAAGGTCACGCCTGAGTCCAAGCTACGTCTCTCCAAGCTTCCTGTTCCTGAGTCGTGTTCGCTGGTGAAGCAGGAAGCCCCGAGCGAGCCGGCGGCCACCCCCCTGGAGAACGCCAGTCAGCTGTCGGCATGGAGCATGTGTCTGCCGGCGTGTCGCGTCAGCGAGTCGGTGCAGCAGCTGATGGAGCTGGCTCTCAACACGCTGGGCGAGGCTATCAAAAGTTCCGCACAATGGTGTGTTCTGACTGTCGCTCCTTCCAACTGCAACGTTGTGATTCCGTCAGCAATTCATATTGTTGTTAAACAATGAGTATCTGGTCAGTGTTGTCACATTTTCCCACTTCAAAATGAAACATTTTACTGTGTTTGCAGTTCAAAATTGTCCCGTGTGAATCACCTCAATAAAAAGGTGTTTGAGTATCCATTTTTTTCCCTCCACAGTGCTTCCCAGCTTTTCTTCACCGTCCGAAATATCTTCCAACTCTTCTACGATGTTGTGCCGACATATCACAAGTATGATTTATTCCTTGCACTTGTCAAATTTTGGTTTACCAGAAAGAAACCAAAGAAAAATTGCCATAGATTTCATGTGATTTTAAGGAAAAATACAGTATCAGGATATGAATTGACCTGTATCAGGATGTCACTTTTTGTCTACATTGCACACCTCTGTTATCTTCTTTCTCCCCAGAGAGAACCTTCTCAAGTTTCCCCACCTGGCGGCCATCCAGCACAACAACTGCATGTACCTTGCCCACCACCTCCTCACCCTGGGCCACCATTTTAGACCCCACCTGCCGCAGCCACTCAGCCAGGGCGTGGTCACCTTTGTCGACATGGTGCCAGGATTCAGGAAATTAGGTAACGTTGTCTTGGCATTTGAAGGAGACTCAGAGGTCCACTTAAAATGTCTTCAGCTTTGTTACTGGGGTGGATTTTGGAGCATCAGATGTAACTGGCACAGCTGCTTGCCATTTTTATTTTTTTAACATCTTGCAACAAAGACAATGAGGGTTCCGTTGAAAAACAATGGTCCCTAAAACACTTCCCTGAGGTACTCCACTCAAAACATTGTGTCCCAGTTACTTCCCTGATATATCTGGCTCTCGTTTTAGCCACAAGGATGAGCAACGTCTGTCTTTTGTAGAAAACAAGTCACAAAACTCAAGCTTAAATGACTTGCATCTGTCCATTTTAAAAATCGAGTATGGCATTTGAGCACAACAATCTGGCCGCCTCTGGTCTAAATGCCACTTTCCTTTTTTCGTTTGCGTGTTATCCAGGCGCTCAGTGCTTTCTTACACAGCTGAACATCCAGAGGGCAGAGCTGTTGGAGCGACTCTCCACCGCTCAAAACTTCTGCAACCTGGATGACCCTGACAACTACACGGCAGCCAGCAAGGCCGTGAGGCAGGTGCGTGGGGAGAAGGGAAGGGGTCTACGGCTTTTTAGTCTCTCCCTTGTATTAACACGGTGTCCACGTGGTTGATTGCAGGTGATCCATCAGTTAAAGCAGCTGGGGACGGTGTGGCAGGATGTCCTTCCGGTCGGCATCTACTGCAAAGCCATGGGGACCCTCCTGAACACGGCCATCATGGAAATCATTGCCAAGATCATGATCCTGGAGGTTAGTTGTTCCGTCTGTCCATTTTCTACCAGCCGGAGCATATTCCCAGTTGATGAGTTCAATTCAACAAGTGAAACTCATATTCCTACATTTCACGTGAGAAATTAGTGTATCGCGTAAGAAACAAACAATGTTCATTTCACAAATAAATCTTTAGAGATGGGCGGCCTTATTTTAAGCTATCTAGTAGTCGTGGTTGCTGCCTATAAAGGATTAAGGTTGTTTTTGTTTTTTTCTTCTCCGACTCCAGGATATCTCTTCGGAGGACGGCGAGCACCTGCACACGCTCTGCCAGACGGTCATCGACGAGGGCCCGCTGGTCTTTGTACCGCTGACTGACGAGCACAAAAACAAGAAGTATCAGGAGGAGGTACCACTTTATGTCAAAAAGTGGAACACCTTCAAGGAGCTTGTCATCATCCTGCGTGCCAACCTCCAGGAGATTGTTGACAGGTACAGACTTGACAAACCCCAACGAACAAATCATACCATGTGAACCTGCGAAGTGAAACAAGCAAGAAGCTACTCACCTTCAACACCTTCCTAGTCTATCATCCCATTGAACCGAGAAACATGAGAACTCCCTGCCTTTCCTCAATGGTCTCTCCTTTGTGGATCACCACAATACGTATGATTTCTCTCCTCAGGTGGGCAGACAGTAAAGGTCCTCTGGCGTTGGAGTTCACAAGCACAGAGGTGAAGAGTTTAATCCGAGCCTTGTTCCAGAACACGGAAAGAAGAGCCCTGGCTATGACCAA
The DNA here is from genome assembly GCF_001891065.2 of Hippocampus comes. Classification (NCBI taxonomy): domain Eukaryota; kingdom Metazoa; phylum Chordata; class Actinopteri; order Syngnathiformes; family Syngnathidae; genus Hippocampus; species Hippocampus comes. Next base: position 119,228 of record NW_017805406.1, read on the forward strand.
AATCAAATAAAGGTTTGGAGGAGGAAACGACCACAATGAAAGACTGAAACACTTTTTTTAAAACTTTCATTTCCCTTCTCTGTCCGATTTGTACAGACTAAGCCACAACATTAGGCACATCTGAACCCAAAGTCTGAAACGTGATTTTTTTGGGGGGTGGGGGGGAGCATCTTTGGCCCCATCTTGTGGCTCTAATTTGATATGCTAAAAAAATGATCACGCCCGAGGAAAAACAACCAAAGACAAAGACGGAAGGCATGAATTACGAGCTGTCAATTGTTTCTCTCGCACAGAAGAATAAACTTCAAATCGATACCAGGTTGTTTGATCGTGGCACGTTTTTCCAATTAGGTGCTTTTCTGGAGTCACGATGGTAAGAGGTCAGCACAAGGTCGCACGGGTTACGCTTCTCAAGAATGTGTCTCTGATTACTGCTACAAAAGATGATTTAAATCCAATTCATTTCACATAAAGGTTTAAAAACAAAAAAATGTGAAGATAAAATTGTATTTCTCAATTTCGTAGCCGCAGGTGTAAACTGGTTGTCATCATCGTGTAGATTGTTTCATACTCGTGCACACTTAACGCAATTATTCCAGTAGAGATTACACAAACACTTGTCGCCCGCCGGCTCCCTTCATCGCATAGCTTTGTGTATTTACCCTTGCGATTGTGTAACCACTGGACCGCCATCTGTTCACAGGCAGGGTTACATACTGTTTGTGTATATATGTACAGTGTGTCGGTGTGCGTCTGAGTCATTCTTCAAAGAGGATAAAAAAATATATGCTTTGAGTGTTATATTTTATATATTGCGATATACATACATCTTGTGTTCATAGATTTGTGTTTTAAAGGGTTATAACACCCCAATGCCGATGCTGTCCATTAGACTGGCATTTTGCACACTGAGCATGAAGCATAGCAGACTTACTAAATTGTTCACTTTCTCCCAAACTGCTGCTTGTTGTGAAATGTGTTGAGTTCGCCCCCACCACACGGTGTTTCAAATTTCCGATCGCAAGTCGAACCCAAAAATTGGGCGAATGATGCTCATGTTTCCAAAAAAACCAACAGCAACTCAACAGTCTGGTCACTCGTATCTCAAGTCACCACTGTTCTGTATGTTGAGTTACTCTGTGACTAATAGGAAAACATTGACAGTGGCCACATCTGGACAAAGCGTACTTTAAGCCTCCTGGCAAACTGTCATGTAATCTTTTCCAATCTAACATTTTTCTTTGGGTCTTCTCCATTGGATTTTGAGGATTAAGGATAATCCCCCACTTGTGAAAAGTGTGGTGGGGCACTGGATGGGACCACTTCCCACAGATGAAGCCTCAATGTATACTGAGACATAAATCATCACAGCTCAGGCTGTTGAACCATCTGGCATTTGTTCCTTAAAGGCCAGCAAGAGACACTTTTCATTTCATTGTCCAAAGCAATCTGGTCAGAGCGTTTCCAAGCCCCTCAGAGATGATCTCCACTGTGATGTGCGGCAAGGAAATTGTGGTCCAAAGCGGTCGGTGCGACAGTCTTGACGGAAGACCTGTCAGGATCGAGAGTACTGCCGCAAAACATCAGGCCACACCGCAATTTCAGTCAATCCCTGATCAGGTATGGTTTTGTCTTGTATTGTGTTCTCATATGTTTGCTTGTTATATTGAACAATTATTTATTAAATATATGGAAAGTTGGAATTGTTTGTAGACCATACTAGTTTTTAATATTTTACCCCGCTTCATGGCTGTGGATTTTGACGACCAAAGTTGGCTAATCCAATCCTCGTAGTCCGTCTTGATAGGCTCACCAAAAGGTCTCAAGAACCAATTCCTCAGGGAATTTACCCAAATGAGCCTAAATCGAAAGCAGGTGTCATAGCGACTTTCTGGGCAAAATGTGATTATTTCGGGCATTGGCCGTGAAAAAAGGTATGAGAGATCTCTTGATGCTTTCGTGTCCCTTTGTTCCATTAAAGACTGCGCCTATTCCTAACATTCCCTCCACTAAAAGAACCTTCCTAACCCTCAACCTGACTCACTTCTCATCCCTTTCACTCCCCTCTCAGGAGGAGCCCCAGGTCAGCAGTCAGGCTGCAATGTCCTTCCAGCAGCAGACCGTCAAAATGGCACCACTTGAAACCATCGAGAAGGCCCCCAAGCCTCAGCGTTTGCTCCAAGGCGGCAAGCTTAAAAGTTTTAGCTCCAGGTGGCAATCGCGAGGCTCCACGAGGAGGAGCACCTTTTCCATTCAAGCAACCGAGACGGTGAACGGGTCAAAGACGGAGAGGAAGCGGCGTAAGATCTTAGGCGACGCGCACTCCGCGCACTTGACCGCTGGCAGCCAGCGTCAACGCTACATCACCAAAGACGGCAAGTGCAGGGTCAACTTGGGGCCTATCGAGGACAAAAGTCGGTTTATTTCGGACATTTTCACCACGCTGGTGGACCTGAAGTACCGCTGGTTCCTTCTCGTCTTCACCATGTGCTACATCCTCACATGGTTAGTCTTTGGCGTGATCTACTTCCTGGGTGCTTGGTTACGAGACGATATTGCCCATGTGCACAACCGAGAGTGGCAAGCGTGCTACGCAAACGTGGACAGTTTCTTGTCCGCCTTGCTGCTCTCGCTGGAGAGTCAGAGGACCATCGGCTACGGCTCCCGGATGGTGACGGCCAACTGCCCGGAAGGTGTGGTGCTCCTGATGGTGCAGTCCATCCTGGGCTCCATCATCGATGCGCTAATGGTGGGCTGCATGTTTGTCAAAATCTCCCGGCCCCAACAGAGGGCCCAGACGCTGATCTTCAGCAAACACTGCGTCATATGCGAGCGAGACGAGAAGCTGTGCATGCTCTTCCGCATTGGGGATCTCAGAGAGAGCCACATGGTGGACGCCAAGATCCGGGCCAAGCTCATCAAATCCAGGCAGACCAAAGAGGGGGAGTTCATCCCGCTTGAGCAATCCGAACTGAATTTGGGGTACGACACGGGTGGAGACCGACTGTTGCTGGTGGAGCCCCAGACCATCACCCATGTCATCAACCAAAGCAGCCCCTTCTGGGACGTGGGGGCCGAGCGTTTGAAGAGGGAGAGCTTTGAGATCATCGTTATCCTGGAGGGTATCGTGGAAGCCTCAGGTTAGTACTTCATTAAATCCATTTTCTATCCATCCCGGACAGCCAGTCTATCTACAAGTTTTTAAGCAATGGATATTTCGAAATAAACAGTGATGCAACACGACTAACCAGATAACAGGCATATGTTCCTTATCCTCTGCAAAGAGCGGTAAAAATTACCAATTAAAAAGTCACTTTTGCAGAACATGTCCTCTTTCTCATTGCTTCTCAGGCATGACATGCCAGGCCAGAACGTCATACACGGAGGACGAGCTCCTGTGGGGCCACCGCTTTGAGTCGTGCATATCCCTGGAGAAAGGCGCCTTCCGTGTAGACTATAGCGCGTTTGACAAGACCTTCGAAGTGCAAATGTCACCACTGAGTGAAAAAGACAGGAGAGATGCAATGGAACGAGAACTTTAATTTTAGCTGGTGAAACCCAATCAGGAGCCATTGCAGTTTTTAATCAAAATAAACTGAGGGCCATACAAGAAAACAAAATGTGATGCATGAGCTTTTGGAGTTAGGTTCAGATGTATTTATTTTGGTATGGTGAAATGTCTGTACAAAAGGAAGGAAAGTCAAACAGTTTTTTGAGAACTGTAGTTTATTTTATTATACAATACACAGTGACATTTTTCATCTAATTGGCAAATGCTCCATACATTAAAATAATAAGAATAAAACTAAAATGAAGCATTTAAAAAAACGGCGCTAAAAACACTGAAAAAAAAATAAAACAAAAGTAAAAATGAAATAAAAACTAACGAGAGAGAAAAACCCATAGCTACTCAAACGCTGATTTAATGATGGGGTGAATGGGTGTGTCTGTTATGTGCCATCTGGTAGCCTCGAGCTCGCCACAACAGAATAAGCAGTATAGAAAATTGATGAATGGAAAGATAATTGTTTAAAATGATCATTTCTATTACTTTATACATAATAGATTTCAAAATGAAGAGTACTTATTTTATCAAATCTGTTTTGCCGAAGATACATGGCACTTTTTTTAAATATCGCGAAAAGTAAACCGGGATATGGTGAGGGAACGCTATACTGTTGTCAGTGTAATACCACCATCTTTCAATGTTTGGCGGTGTCGTACCAAACGTCAAAGTCAAACGCCCAGTAGCCGATGCAGAAGAAGCAATAGTTGTGGAGAGCAGCATGATGGGCGCGCTGCCGCCATGTTACCTAGAGAGAAAAAAATAGTGCTTCTTTCTGCATTAGGCATAGTTAGTCTCTCCCTTTATTTCATCCCCTCTTTTCTATACATTATTTTAACTCTCGCCCTTTGTGGAGGTGCGTCCCTTCTGCGCCGCAGAACGCCGCTTCCCGCCAGATTAGGCCTCAATCCTCGGGCTGGATTTAATGCTCGGGCTGGCTACCTGCGCCGCTTTTGGGACTGGTGGGTGAGCGACGTGTCGGTGGTGTCGCGGCGGTGGACCAAGACCGACGTCGGCAGACGTGAGCCACGCGGGTCGTCACTGGAGGCTTTCAGACAAAGACGGGCCGACGCTGCGATCTATCGCGGGGGGCACTTAGCTAGCGACACGTTTCTTTTTAGCCCCGGGGACTTTCTCATGGGGAGCTACATTGGCAAACCGGAAGGTCCGACTGGCGATTTTGGGAGGCCCAGAGTGGTCCGCAACCCCTGTGAGCAACTGCGGGAAAAGTTATCCAGACCCAATCATGCTGTCTGCACCCCGAACCGGAGGCTGTCATTTGCCGGGTATGTCTGTTTCAATGAACTACAGTGCCCTCGCCGGACACTCTATTCGGTACACCTAGTATACAAGACGAAAGCACCCTCTAAATTTTGGCTTATTGTTAGTGTACAACTGCAGTATAAAGTACCGGGAGCAATGGCTCTTACTATGATCCTCTCCATTAGTTTAAAAAAGCGAACCAAAGCTGCCCATCCCTAGTCGTGGCAGTTCTTTTTCTTTTCTTTTTCTTGAGATACACATGTTAATGAAGCTATTGTAAAAATTGGATTTTGTGGATCAGTGTTTAGAGACATTTCTGCAATGTCTGACCACTTCTAATCGGAGTGTTTTTGTGGATCAGGTGTTCCAGCAAATCTTCCTAAGAACACACAGTCGTAGCTCTCCGCCACAAACGGAGATGGATGAACTTCAACCCACAGATATTTTGTTCTTAGTCAAAAAAATAATAAGAATAAAATTGGACCAATTAAGTAAAATTGCATGGCATAATGTCAACTAATTTTAAATAAAGAGGGTTTAATTCCATTCCTTCATTGTTTCAGGGAGCAGTCTGGCCCAATGGGACACTTCACTATCACCCCACAGCGGCACTATCCGCTTCATCAGCCGGGCGCCTCCTCGCTGGGGGTCCTGCCGCCCGTCAGGTGGGACGGCTTCAGGAAGAAGAGCATCCTCACGCCTCGAAATTCACCGGCTACTCAGAGCCCCGTCACTGTCAAGATCGCCCGGCCCGACCACAACAGCGCCAGGTTTTATTCACCATTTTTTACTGTTACGTTAATGGACAGGAACTAGGAAAACATTTGCTGTGTAAGTCATTACTGACTGTTACTGATTTATTTTATTTATTTTTTTTTCCCCCTGTGTTTAGTTTGGAGCACCTAAGTTGCGCCGCGGTGCCCAGGGCCCCCATGGACCCCTGCTCCAGAGAGAGCGTCCTCAAGGTGTTGAAGGATAGCCGCAAGAGAGAGGTCGATGATGCAGACAGAAGCTTTAATGCTGAGCAGAGAAGCAAGAGAAGGTAAACAGAACTTTACACTAAGAGGTTACGCTAAAACTTGCTACTAAGGGTTGTTCCAATTCGTCAACATGGCGACTTGACCGCTCTGCAATGACTCTCCAATCACGTGTCCTGGCATTAACACTATGGATGTCTTGTAGAAAGTATCAAGTATCAAATACAACTTTATTGTCAAATGTGCTCATACAGCACAGATGAAATTTTCTCCCTCTTAAACAGACAAGACCGCCATCAAAAGAACACTTAACATAAAATGACAAAATAATACAACACAACAGACAAAACAGACAGTCGTGCCATCTTAACCACTTTTCCTCCATTCACTTTGTTGTTTGAAGCAGTAATAGATGAAAGAGGAGCGAATCAAAGTGTCCTTTTCACCTGTGGATTAAAGACGTCATGCTGAAATGTGCACACGTCTGCTACAAGCTAAGCTTGAAAGCAACAAAAAGCTGTAGCATCCATTAACGAAAAAAAGAGATTGGCTCTCTTCTGTCCCATGTAAATCCGCGTCAATTCCAAGCCGCGACTCCCAGTTCCACATACGCATCAGCGCTCTGCGCTGACGCTCCTTTCTTCTCATCGTCGGCTCCTCAAGCCATGCATCCATCCAGCCGCTGACTGTCCCATCAGCATCGACCTTTTCGCTGAACAAAGCGGGGCTGTGAAAATGCTGCCTATTTTAGGCGCAAGACACAAGCACCCCGGAGCTGTCCAGCAACGACAGTCAAATGGCGCCGACATTCCTCCCAATGAAAATCAGTGCTGGTACACGCGTGCCACCGAGAAGGCGCAACCACCAAGCACAGGTTCTTCTTCTTTGACGAATGTCATGGCCAAAAATGTTGAAAACAGTTCACATCAGGTCCACACGACGTAACAACAAACACAAAGTGACAAAACAAAACACAAAAACAAAAAAAAAAGCAACAGTTATGTAATCTACCATACTCCATCCTGAAAGAAAAGGCAGAATATAGTGTACGAATGTGATTGGCTACTCGGTCTAGGGGTGCGGTGAGTATCTTAGAGAGCGAGCTTGTTTGAGATGGAAGGCAAACCATCGGAGTGGACAGCGAGCTAACAACTGGAAAAAAATTACAGTAACCGCATTGTATTCTAAATTAATATCACAATTATCATGGGCCAAAGTCGTCATCATTTTTTGGGGAGATGCACATGCTTTGAATCTGTTCCGCAGGCGTAACGACAGTGGAGGAAGCGCTCATTCAGCTTTTGAGCCCCTCTTGCCCAATGGAGCGCCATCACAACTGGTCCCAAAGTGAGTCTACGACACCTTTTGCTTTCTTCGATTGTTGTTTCACAGCACTGTTTGACCCTTTATTTATTTATCTAGGCCCGGAAGCCTAAAACGAGGGATGATCACAGTGGCAGAGGACTCCACCTTCAAGAGGTCCCGCACCTCTTCCATCAGCTCTGCCAGTGGAGGTCATGCACCGAGAGGGACGCTGGGTTCCAAGAGAAACCCCATCCAAAGTTCTTACAGCTCTACAGTGGGCCTCATGCAAGTAATGACTAAACACCAAACATGTTTCTGTATCCTCTTCAGAGCGGCAGCTTTCAAATATTATTACAATCAATGTAGATTTAAATTTGGACTGACACCTTCATTGTTTCCCTGTTGCTTTTTCATGAATCAAAAATATGATTATTTCTTTAGTTTGATCTGGTGTTTAACCATTATTTCTTTACCTCTGTTAAGAACTGTGGATGTATCCATTTAAAATCTACAAAATTGCTTTGGCTCAATGTGGCTGAAGCAAATTTAACTGTTAATCATACTCTTGCATTTGAAAGTTTAAGAAGCCATCTGCGCCGAGCTCGCCGATTTCCAGCCCAGGTTCGTCTCGGTCCCAGACACCAGATGGAGTTGCCAAGAAACAGAGGTGCGTATATACGTTTCAGCCTCCACTTTTGAGTGAATGTAACAATTTATAAATGGCCCTTTTCTTTAACCAGAGAGGATGACGGCCTTTCCCCCAGCTCGGCGTCCTCGGTGCGATCAGAAAGGGCCGCATCGGACAAAGCACCTGATACATGTAAGTGTTCACCATCTCTGCTCTGGGGTCATGCCTTTTAAAAGCATACTTTGTATTCAATGTTTTATTTACTTATAGCCAAACAGACTCCAGTCCTCAAAGTCCCAGTCACAACCTCAACAAACTCCGCCGGTAGCGGTGGAAAGCGAAAACGTAAGATCCAGCTGGTTTCCAGCAACCGGGATGACCAAATCTCACTGGTAAGCAAATGACTATGATATTTTATAACCTGGAAAGAGTTTTAAATTGCGTGTATTTTTTTTCTCCCCCCCGCGTAACTCTCTGTGCTTATTGATCTGCAGCCCCCGCCACCTGAGCTGGGTTACACTATCACTGTGAAGGATCTGGATGAAGAGAAGAAGGCTGCCATCAGCAAGATTCAAAAGGTCCTGGAGACACCTGGTGAGTTGATGAAGAAGACTTTTAATTGAAGTACCTAAGGTTGGATTTACAGTGCCTGTCTAATACCAGACCAGTTTAACATCGATACCAGATTTTTTTTTTTTAATGGGAACTTTGTGTGTATATTTCAAGCTTTGAATCCCATCTTAAAGCCTAAGCATGTTGAGTTGTCCCTGTCTAGTTCCCGAACCCGAGAAGTCCTCCCCCTCATTGACCTCCACCGTGCCCGCCTCGTCGACCACCAGCACCGTCTCCAGCACCCTCACTCTGAGTAGCCTGTTGGCGGCCCCTCTGCCCAAAACCTCCAGCCCTGCCTCCCCGGTCATCAACTTGGATCCCAGTCCCGCCCCTGCAGTCTCGAACCCACTCCTGGTGGCTCTGAAGATGAAGAGTCCTCTGAGCTCTGCCTCTGCTGCCAGCACCACCACAGGTAGGACCCGGCGTCAAAAAACAAAATCAAAGGTTTATCGGTGGAACATGTCTTGGGTATGTTTCCGGGTTTGTTTTGGTTGAAATTAAACTCTTTCATTTCTGATGCACACTATTGCTGAAGTATGTCTTACTTTCTAATTGTGTACTTATGTCAACAGTTCCTGCATTGGGCTTGCTGCAACGCCCCAGTATCTCAAGCCTCAAAACGCTGACCTTAACGGACGTCCTGAAGCAATCGCCCACCTCCCAGTCACAGCCCCCTTCTGCCGGCGTGGATCAGCCCTCTGCCTTTACTCAAGTCTTGGGCCAGGTTTCCAAGCCCATCAGTAGCACTCCGTCACTACCAGCAGCGGGCTTGTTCGGAGCATTGAGCCAGAATGCCATTCCTGCCGCATCCTCTGCTTCTACCCCCGCACCGGTCACCACTGCGGCACTCATTCATTCTAACCCTCTGCTGGCCTCGGGGTTCAAACCCATCTTTGCTGTCGCCACCACCACCTCTACCCCATCAACTATAACAGCCCCAGAGAGCAAACCCCCACTCCAAAGCTTCAAGCCAATTTTTGGAAGTAGCCCTGCCGGGGCTGGCTTCACTACACCACCTAATACAACCTCCACCACAACATCCACAACCATCTCTTGTGCCGCAGGGAGCGGCTTTGCGCCGCCACCTTACACAACCTCTACTGCAAAATCTGCGATGGTTTCTTTAACGTCTACGATATTTGGTGCCTCAACAAGCAGCATTGTTACCTCGCCTCTCTTCTCTGGATTGACTTCCACTGCTGCGGCTACCATCGGCTCTACCACCAGCACGACCCCTGCAGCCCAGCCAGCTGTAAAATCCATCTTCGGAACCTGGTCGGCGCAACCCTCAGCTAGCGCGAGTACCACATCAGCGCCAGCTCCTACGACAGGATTTCAGTTTGGACCCACAGCCGCCACAACTCCAACACCCGCAGCCGCTGTCACGGCTCCCGCTGTCACAACCTCCGGTAACGCCTTCACATTTGGAGCTTCACAGCCAACCTCTCAAGTCGCCAGCCAGAAGGTGTTTGCCTTTGGTCAGACCGCAGTCAGCCAGAACACAACCACCGCTTCGTTTGGAGGTTTTGCGATTGCCGCCGCTATGCCCGCATCCACAGTCACCGCTGCTAATACTGCTGCCGCCACCACGACACAGTCAACGTTCACTTTTGGAAAGCCATCATTTCAAGCCCCGGCACCCCAGTCGACCTTCAGCTCCACGGCCGCCGCACCTAAACCCTTTACCTTCGGGGGCAGCGCAGCAACAACTGCACCTGCGTCCAACTCTTCGGCGACGCCTTTCAACTTTGCGGGAGCTGCTACTGCTGCCACAGCACCATCCAATTTTGTGACGCCAAGCAAACCAGCATTTGGGGGCGGCTCCACCGCCTTCAATTTCGGCGCCACCACCACACCCTCGGTGGCACCAAGCTTCGGCCAGGCTGCTCAGAGTCAGAGCACGCCATCCTTCACGTTTGGCAGCACGGCTCCTCAGCAGACCCCCTCGGGCCCTGCGCCACCAGCATCTGGCGGGTTTAACTTTGGCGCTGCCATTTCACAAACACAGTTCGGAACACCTGTCGCCAATAATCCTGCGCCGCAGATGGGAGGCTTCAATTTTGGGGCTGCAGGTGAGTTATTACTGTCCAACTTGCAATTTGCTTTGATTTGAGTTTTGAAATGGTACAAGAGCTGGGGTGGCAGATGGACATTTATGAAACTGGACAAATAAACACCAATACAAAATGAGAACACCCGCAATGAACCGTTTTATAACTCCATGCCGACCAACCAGATGGCACAACTCCAGCTCCTGGTGTCACTGGGGCCCGCCCCTTTAGGCACGCAAAACACTATAGTTGTAACTTTTGGGTTCATAGCATGTGGTAGTGACAGTTTATAAAACCAATTGAATGTATTACACTCTCTGTGATTTGATATACACACCCTCTGTCTTTCTGAGTTTTTTAAGGCATAGACATGGATTTGGCATTTTTGGGAGTGAGTTTAATATCTCACATCTAATTCAGATTGTTTCCTCACTTGCTCATCCCAACTGGTTTGTGACTTTTACAGGCACATCCACACCATCTTTCGGTCAGACCCCTGCTGCAGCCGCCGGTCCAATTCCATTTGGAAGTCCCAGTACACCGGTCCAGGCTTTCAACGCTGTTCCTTTTGGTAGGTCATGAATGCAGGAAAGTTAGTCCAGTGCTTGTGGCTCATATTTCTTAAGCTCTCGCCTCCTAAAACCAAGTACACACAAAGACTGCGTGCATGAGGGGGAAAAAAATAATCATCTTTAATCTTTGATTTTCTTCCCTGACTGTTCTTTGAGCAGATTGACGAGGAAAAATCACTAACACACCCCACACCACAGGATAGTTGCTCAGAATAATCCTTAAGAGTCATCCAACAGTCGGGCCTATGGGGGAAAATGTTTGAATTCTACCACTCTTACAGATATTAAATTTTTTTTTGTAAGTGTCTTTGCTAATTTATATTGGAAGGGAGAAAAAAAGTACTTCAATTCAGTTGGATGATATGTTTGTGTGTACACTCTGCGTAACAAATGCTTTGTTTTCCCAATCAGGTTCCCCTCCTTCCTTCTCCATTGGGGCGGGCTCAAAGCCAACCGGGGCGCGGCAGAGATTGCAAGCGCGGAGGCAGCACAACAGGAAGAAGTAACCTCACACCGGTTGAACTTTTGAGAGGATTTAGGAGTTGCTGTTATGGCTTCCCAGTCTCTCCAAACAAGACTGCCACCAAAGCCCTCGGCTTGCCTCGTTGGCGCAGGATGTAAAAAGCTGCCTGGATGACTCCCTGTGCTCAGAAGACTGAATCCGCATGTGGTTGAGGGAAAGAACAAATTGAGTGAAATCATATCCACTGTTGTTTTGGACACTCCTGTAGGACGTGATCCAAAGGAGAATGGAGACAAAACAATTTATTTTTTTACGCAGACTGATTCGTACCTTCGCAGACCTTGTCCGTGCAAAGTTTGGACAGATGATGGCAGGGTCACGTGCAAACAGAGAAGGATACACAAAGGTGTTGACCAGTTTTCATTTTTTAAATTATTTTTTTAACTGCCGCCTCCCCGTGTACGCGACCGCAATGTCTGCACAAAAAGGACAATTTAGTAGATGGGTTTGATTGCTTCGCCATAGTTTGTGCTTGTTCTTTGCAAACATTCCCAAAAGTCCTCCAAGAGATTTTTTTTTTTAGAAGTGATTCATAAACAACCCACAGACCCGATCCAGTTTTCACCTCACCATGCAATACTGGATAATACATAAACATTTTGTCAATTGTTGCGTCACTTTAAATGAAGTGCTGCTCAGAGGACTTAATTAAAACGTATGGACAAACCAAAAAGCTGGTTAAGACAAAAAAAAAAGCTTTTATTTTATTTGGACTTTTGTTCATTTCACATCAACTCCTATTTTATCCATGATTCTGAATAATTAGTTTGTAGAGCAGACACTATCATCTGTCAATCAGATATTCATGAGAATTCTTTTTTGGGGGGGGGTCTCGTTAAGTGTCACATGTGCAGCTCCCGATGGTCAATGTTGATTTAATAAAAATGGTTGGGTGGATGTTCAGAGCCCAAAACATTCTGTTGTGAATATTTTTATTGTTTTCAGTTTTATTAGCATAACAGGATGAGGTTTAAAAACAGTATCCTAACGATAAGTATGCTAACTATAATTTTATATGTTGAGTAACTTGTGACCACTTATTTGTAAATTTGGACATTGGAACTGCTAATTTTGAGGCTTTCTAAAGAATGCAGTGGTTTGATGGATGTTGGGGGTCATAATTAATTACAGTATATGTAAGTATATCACAAAATTTTATGTCCAAACTGCATAGTTAAAATGGCTATCTTCCATTCCCTGAAGAAATATTTAATATGCTAGAATTCTGTTACTTTCAGCTTTTAAGTTAGTACAACAAATTAGCATTTCATGTTTCAGAAATATTTGCTTTCAAACGGGATTTTTTTTTTCATGGCTAATAATTTGGATGCGATAGTCATGCAGTGAAAGGGAAAATACACTCATGTATTTTACTGTTCTTTATAATGGTGATACTTGGAGAGCTAGGTGTTTTTTGGATGTAATACATGGTGTAAAAAGTTTGAGAACTGCTTTAAATTAATTTAGTACAATACAGTATTTCGAATATTTTTGTTTGCAGTTCCGCACCAGGCCTACAGTGGGCGACAACGCACTCTCGACTTTCCGTCGCTGCCGGCTAAACGTCAACAATAAAAATCCCATAGTCGTTAGCGGCGTGAATCAAATTACGTGGCACAGAGGAAGGAAAAGCAACGCTAGACGAGAGATGGAGCTCGTTGCTTTGGTCTCGTTGTCCTTATTATTGGGCGCTCTGGTGATTTTGGTCGCTTTTGCCGTGGGGAAACGGAAAGCAGAACTACGAGACGAAGCCGGGCGGACGAACAATTGTGCTGGTAGGAGTTGACTAGCGGCTGCCTAGTTTTAATGCTAGTTTTAGCGTGGTTTCCTGAACCCTGCTGTGCACACGCCAACTTGATTGTCAATAGTCTTTCTTGCTCATATTCACTGTTTTTTTTTTTTACTACAACCTTGGTTGTATGATGTTTAGGTCCACACACGAAATATTAAAGAGCTAGTTACTTAAAAGGGCAGTAACGACTGAACCCTGACCTTTTGTCATGGAACACTTTGCTTTGGAATCCATCCAAGGCGTTGAAATTGTCTGTCAATCTTTCACACTCTTTATTGACGAAAAACATCCTGTTGATAATTGGGAAAATGTGACGATACGCCAAAAAAAAGTGCATATACTGAAACAATGACGATCCCCTCTCAGGACACTCACAAATTTTATGCTCGGTGAGTTTATTTGGACGCGGAGATTATGTTGTATGAATGACGACAGGTGAAGCGAAATTGGATCATATCCAACGGCACCCGTTGAGCCGAGAGTCAATATTCAAGAACTCATTTCATCCGTTACTTTTTAAGTGTCGATTGCCATCTTGCTGTAATTACCAAACACTTCTTCATTCCAGTTGGTGGTATAATTTATATTTTATACTGTTGGACAGTCAACAAAACGCCACCCCAACACCTCGTGTTCTATCCTTAATTTATTTTGCTAAATAATCAATCATGTATTACACTGTCATGGATTAAGGTGATAGGAGACATCACCAGCGGCACACGTCATCGCCATTTCGAGAAGTGGTGATGGAGGTAAAAAGGCTGTTGTCACAAATCTCAGAACTGCTGTGGTTCCAGCTGAAGGCATCGCGTTGAAGGGACCAGCGGCAAAGAAACCCAAGCAGGTGAAGCAGCAGCGCGGCCGTAAAGACAAATCATCACAACACATCTTCAACCATCCTCTATTGGCCTCCTCGCTCAAGGTAAACCCAAAAGCTTTCACACCCTTACAACATATAGCGCAGATGACATTGATGAGGAGTGTAGACGACTCACATTGCTCTTCACTGAGTGACGATGAGTCCAGACTAGCTCGACAAAATGGCCACAAGTTTTTACCTCAAGCGCACTTCTTTATATTGCCCAGGGCCACAGTGGAAATGTGACATGCCTGGATTTCAGTAGCAACGGAAAGTACTTGGCGTCGTGTGCTGACGACCGCACCGTGAGAATATGGAGTACTAAAGACTTCCTCGACCGAGAGCACAAGTGTCTGAGGGCCAACGTGGAGCTGGACCATGCTACGCTGGTGCGCTTCAGCCCAGACTCCAGGTTAGTTGCATTAGTTGGCAACCCGGGCTGGTTTATGGCTTCCTTTCATCAAACATGCTTTTAAATCATGCATCCTTAAAAAGCAAATAAGACAATAACTAACTTAAAAAGCTCTATGCCATGCACGCTTTAATGTCCTTTAGACATACAAGCACCTTGAGTGGCACATAAATGTGACTGTCATCATTTTTCTCAAGATGAAACCCGGGGACAGAAGTGGCTTTACAATTACACCATGTAGGACCCCATAACATAGTGGCACAGAGCAGGACAAAGAATGTATACAAAGGCCCTCAGAGGTCTCGATAAACTCTGATAAAAAAGTTTCAGACAGAGATCCTGAGGTACCTGCATGAGCCGTAGCAGCGGCGAGAAGGTGTAAAAATGACTTGACTCTGCCCCCTGCCTCTCACTTCGTATGCTTTGTCCGTGTGTCATTGTTTCGGCTGCAGGGCATTTATCACCTGGCTCGCTTATGGTGACACGATCCGCGTCTTCAAAATGAGCAAAAAGCAAGAAGGCAGCATGAACTTCAAAGCGGTCTCCGATGACTTCCCCATTAAACACAAGGGCAGCATCCTCAACATCGGCATTGCGGAGACTGGTAAGACACACAAAAAATTTTAATTGACCTGCCGAGGTCACACCAATGCTAAATGTGATGTCGATGTGCTGTTTTCTGCAGGCAAGTTCATCATGAGCGCCTCCATTGACACCAACATTAACATTTGGAACCTGAAAGGCGACATACTGGCATCTATTAACACTAACCAGATGACCAATTCTTACGCTGCCATCTCGCCATGTGGCAGGTCGTAATCCCGTCCCGCCCCCTTATGTTGCGCAAGCAAAGAGGTGGAAATTAAAATCAGGTTACTCTCTCAGGTTTGTGGCATCCTGCGGCTTCACGCCTGACGTCAAGGTGTGGGAGGTGTGCTTCGCAAAGACGGGCGAGTTTAAGGAGGTGATGCGAGCCTTTGAGCTGAAAGGCCACTCTGCCGGAGTGCACGCATTTGCCTTCTCCAATGACTCTCACAGGTAAAACTTTTTTTTCCTCCTCTTTTTTTTGTCCTTTCTACACCTACTGAAGTCCAGTTAATTGCAGTCCATTAATTTGATCTGCCTGTTCGACTCTTGTTGACCTGACTGTGTTCTGTAGCAAACGACTAGCGGTCTTAGGAAGGAATTTATGTCATTTAATGTGCTTTTTTAAAAAAAAAAATTCTTCTTCTTCTTCATGATTTTAGAATGGTGACAGTGTCCAAAGACGGCACGTGGAAGTTGTGGAACACAAACGTCGAGTATAAAAAGCAGCAAGACCCATACCTGCTCAAGACTGTCCGCTGCGCGTCATCCGACGGCAGCCTGGCGGCGCTGTCGCCCGACGGTCGGGTGGTTGCCATCAGCGACGGCTGCGACGTGGCCATGTACGACGCTTCCAGCGGCGAGCTGGAGGAGCAGCTGCTCGGCGTGCACAGCTTCAACATCACGGACCTCCGCTTCGATGTCACCGGGCGCTTTTTGGCGTGCAGTGGTGACAAGGCCATCCGAGTATTCCACAACGCCCCCGGCTACCGGGCGGCCATCAGGGACATGCAGGATATGCTGAAGAAGGCGCAGAATCAAGGCATGAAGCAGAGGCTGCAGCAGCAGATCAGCGACGCGCAGAGTGCCCTTGATGCCGCCCTGGCCACTCCCGTCCAATAAGCATGCCTGAACTCAGTTTGATTGCCTTTCCATGGAGTTTTAATTAAAAAAAATATTTTTATGCCAAACTGTACAGTTGGTGTGCATTTGTCCCTTGTTAAAAATACTGTCACAGCTCCAAGTTTTTCTGTAATCCAGGTTGGACAGTTCTTTGAACTGTTTGTATTAAGTGTAACTGGCACAATAGACAACATTGGTATACAATATTAATAAGTAGGAATGGAACTCTGCCCTGAATCGCACAAATTGGTGAGTAAATGACGCCCCACAAAAAAGGTTTGTAATTGCTTGTAGATGCCACAAAACGTGGCAAAGCACTACTTTGGTTTAAACGAAGTTCCTCAATTTGCTTTAACGTAGTTCCTTGCCACCAAGACAAGACTATCATTGACTTTTGATGTCTCTTGTGTTTTAGGAGTAATTGTAATGAGTGTTTTAGCATTTAAGCATAAATGAGAGAAGCCATTACTGTATATTCAAATTATGCATTTTTTTTTCTTGCAGGCAACATAAAAGAAAAATACAGTATGTCACTGTTTACATTTGTAAATGCTGCTAACATAGTTTGCTAAATAGAGCAAATGCAGCCACCTGTAAAATGTACATTAAAACGTTATAAAAATATCGTAAAATTAGTTTTACATATGTGCTTCGGAAGGCAATTGAGGAAGAATCTTCCCAGCACCTGTACTAAAAGTCCACTTGATTTAACTATTATCAAAAAGTAATTAGATGCATAGCCAAGGAAAATATTGATGTCTCTTCGGTTTATGTTACTTAAAATTTAAAGTGTCTCTTTCGAGCTTTTGTCTTTGTCAATAAAGTTGTGCCATTCAAATTCGACCCGGAAGAAGTTGCTTCACAGAAAAAAAAACGCAACCACGTTTTTTTCCTCACCGTGTTCTCAGCATGTTACTGTGAGATGTCCGTGGACATGGTGGAACTCCAGGAGAAAACGACCGGACAGGTCCGGCCGACCAGCGCCCTCCAGCAGAACCGAGTCTTCCTTGACTTCTTCTGGGACTTGGCCAACCATGACGCAAAAATTCGGCTTACCGCCTTGGAAAATCTTCTGAAATACCTGAAAGACAACAACCAGGTGACAACATGGACCTCTCTAGACTGCTTTAAATAACACGTATTTCAGTACACAACACGACACTATAGCATTAACTGTTTATAGTAATGCTCCATTTTTACTATGTCTAAATCTTTTATTTTTTTTTCTCCGCACGAACAATTGTGACCATTTAGGAACTACTCTCCGGCTCAAACCACAGCATCAGTGATATAGTTCAAGGCTTATTCATATTTATTTTCCTTGTGTATAATAACATCTACATCATTTGCATGTGTGCCACAATTGCCAGTTCAAATAAAAGACTGATTTGTTGATTATCTGTTTATTTTTATATATTGTCAAAATGAGGCTTCAGTACTGTAACTGTATTTTGTAACAAATATTACTTAAAAAGAAATTGTAATTCAGACCTTGCCTGAAAAATAACGAATGAAAAAAACAATATTAATTCAAAGTGATATAATTAATATTATTTTATAGGTATATATAGAGTTAAAAGACTTTAATTGAAAAATAATTTTCTGAAAATGTAAACAATCATTTATGTTATGCCAAGTGTCATGCATTTTGTTGTCCACAGGCGGATGAGATGACGTACACACTCAAGAGGTTGGTGGACGGACTTGCTCACACACGGCCGGTGGCGAGACCCGGATTCAGCCTGGCTCTGGGTCAAGTGGGTGAACATTCTGATGCACCCACATTTTGGGTGTACCTAAAGTTTTGGACTGGGACTGTTTGTGATGTGACGTGAAAATCTTTTTTTTTTTTTTTTTTAAACAGCTCCTGAGCACGTTTGAGGACCTCTCTCTGCAGAGCGTCTTCGACAAAATCAAGGATAAGCACAATTTTCTAAAAGCCAATAAGGTGTGTTTTAAAAGGGTTTTTTTCCCTTTATGGATGAGATTACTGTGGAAGATTAAAAAAAAAAACACACCTTTTCTATGCTTGTCCTGCAGAAAGGTGTCAGAAATGCTGCCTTTGGCTGCTTGTTTGGAATCCTTGCTCTCCATCAGTCAGGCCGCATCTTCAAAGTAAGTATTATTCTGTATACTCTATATGGTGTATTCATGCCCTATAGAAAATTGGTGAATGGAACAGGCAAAATGTCACCGACAAAATAATTTGTCATTCAAACTATAGCAGAAAAAGTTTCACAGAACAAATGCCGACAAACCTTGTCCTTTCCAAGAAGTGTGAAAAAGGCATTTCACTTCGGGATATCCACTGCATGTTTTACCTCTGAGCTCAACTGTTATATTTTGCAACCGCGCAGGAGCCGCTGGTGGTGCTGGGTTGTGTGCAGCTTCTGCAAAACCTCACCCAGCAGCGACAATACCTGAACGACCTGCCCAACAAGGCCATGATGGACATCCTCGCCGAGGTACCAACAACACTCACAAGAAAGCATTTTTTTCCCTTCAGATTATTTTTTTTGTGCTCACGTTTAGAGTAACGCTAAAAATGACATTCAATTTGTGCAACTCATGTTCTCATGAAGTTTTCGAGCTGAAATGAGGCGGAGACTGCCACCTCCAACTTTTTTTTTTTTTTTTACAGAAAAATCTCTCTCCTCTATTTAAAACACACTCCATGACAGTGTTTATCAGTCCCACCGTATTGGTATCTTGGCAGGTTCCTGAGAAAGTGTTTGAGGAGGTCCTGTTCAGTGCCCTGCAGGCTGACATGGCCTCGGCTTTCAAGACTCCAGAGCAGCTACAACTACTGCTGGTGGCGCTGGAGCGCTTCCCGCGGACTCTCCAACCCAAGAAAATAAAGCAGCTACTGGGCTCTTCCAACATCATTAACAATGACAACATCGGAAAGTAAGGATTGCAAAATGTTCAACTTTTTCAATATTTTTTTGGTACCCGATCCTTGGTTATAGTCCCGCAGAAATCACTGGTTTTGAACTCAGGTCCAGCAAAAGTATTACTTGGGTGCCATCTTGCCAAAGAAAGTGCCAAAGATCTATGTTAAAATGAAATTAGAATTGCCGTTAGGACTAAATTGGTGCTTTGGCGCTACCTTGTGGCAATATGGTGCCAAGGAACTGCGTTGAAATGAATTGGGGAGCTTCATTTAGACCAAAGCAATGGTTTGCAACCATCTTTTGGCATCTTTGTTCCAAGAGACTATGTTTAAGTCAGTTGAGGGTTTTCATTTAGACAGAGTGCTGTTCTCTGTTGCCATCACTCATCAATTCCAAACCTTTTTACGAGGTTGCCAATTCCTCGCACATCTTGGCTCGCTTCACATGGTGCAGCCTTTTCTAAACCTGGAAATTGTGCCTTGTTCTCTCTCGTAGGCTGACGCAACTACTCAAGAAGGCCGCCCATTCCGTGAAGAAGGAGTGCGTGCTGCCGACGTTGGCCTTGGACCTCCTGAAGCTCTCGCTGAGGGAAAACAGCTTCCAGCTCTTCTGGAACAAAGCCATTGTGGAGGGAATGCTGAAGGAGCAATGGGGACCCACGCAGTGAGTTACTTCAACTAAAGCAATTGGGGCATTTTATTATCATGAACATTTTAAAAATGAAGTATTTTAACTAACCTATATATGCGTTTGTTTGTGTAGCTTCATGAGTTTCCGACTGTTGGGCAGCGCCTTGCCGCTTTTGTCCTTGTCCCAGCTAAGAGAGGTTCTGTCCGGGGAGGTGATGAAGCAATTCGGAGATCATGTGGTGTCTGCTCAGGTTAGTCTGGGTTCCTCATTCACATTACGACTGCAACATGGACGTAACATTGGCCGTTTTCTGTTGTCAGACACACTGACGACACAAATCCTCCACGTTTCATTATAAAAGTTGATGCTTGGATTTTTTTTTTTTTTTGTTGTTGCTAGGCAGAGTTCATTTGCCACATTCACAAAAAGGCTAGTGATTAGTATTATCGACTACGTGTGGATCCTGCCCAGCATACAGAGTAACCATTAAATGTTAAGGCTCATTCAACTGTTTTCCAGAAACAAGAACGCTTCAAGATGGCACCCGAGATGGAAAACTATGTGTCGAACTTCCTGGAAGGCTGCCAGGATGTCGAAAAGCAGTTGGCGGTGATGGTGGGCTTCTCCTCGCTTGTCAATCAGGGCTATCCGGTGGTGCCGTCCGTGTGGCGCACGGTGCAGCACCTGCAGCCGGCGGCTCTGCGGAATTACGTGGCGTGGCTCAGGACCACCTTCCTCCATCCCCGCGTGGACGAACTGCTCAACTTCGCCTCGCGCAAGCAGATGGAGCGCCAGGAGAACTCTGAACAGTGAGTGCCGAGGAACCCTCGTGAACCCGGAAAGCAGAGTGACCGCCCTCCCGCTTGTTGTCTTCTTCAGGGATCCTGTATATCGCCTGAGGAAGTGGATCGTGGCCAGGCTGGCCTCCATCATGGACAACAACCAGGTGAAGAAAGACGAGGAGCTCATTTTGGAGATTGCCAAGTAAGTTCCTTTTGGGTTCCAGTGATGATGACCAGATGTGGCAAAAGTATTCACATGCCATACTAAAGTAGAAGTACTGATACTGTATCTTCACAAAAATAAAAACTCAAGTCGGCCGGGTCTTTTGTAAGTTGAAGTACCATTGTATGTACACATTCCCATCAGTGATGATGATGATGATGATGATGATGATGCAATTTTTGTTTTTCCAGATTTGTTTTTTTCCACACCTTCTTCAACACCAAGAAGCCCTGCACCGACATTCCAGAAACTGAAGAGAAGCTCGTCGTCCCACTGGATCCGAATACCAGAGCAGTGCTGGTCACTTCCTTTTTTGGGTTCGTGCTCATCTATGATTGTTTACACTTTGGCATTATTTGAAGCATATGATAGGTAAGCATTCTTTCAATGTGCCCTTTTTACATTGGGTGACAGCCCACATGTTGATGATGTGATAAAATACTTATGCCAGCCACAGTGGGGTCATTAATGTGTTACAACAGCAAGGTACATCACAATATCTTATCTTAATAATTGTGACGATAATGAAAAAGGGTGGAGTGGAATCCTGAAAATCAACCCGTGTACCACTTCCAGGGTAACTGTGAGAAATCTGCCCCCAAAAGTTTTATAATTGGGTACAGATGCTCCAGATGGGGAAAAAAAGACTGCTTTTTGTCTAAATAAAATTCCTCAACTCACTTCAGCATAGTTCACTGGCGCCAGTCTGACAAGTTGGTGGCAAAGTACTACTTTTGTCTGAATGGCTCTCCTCAGTTGACATAACGATAAAGTAATACTTTCTTAGTGTTGTTGTTTTTATATTTGCTCCATGTGTTTTGCATACGTGACATTCCTTCACTGCAATTTGTCCTTCAACCAGGCTCCTCCTCTCCATGTATAACTTGCCACTTGCCGATGAGGCGCCCAAAGGCGTGGCGGTGGCCCAGAAGCGCCCGCTGAGCACCATGTCTGACCGCTCCTTGCGGCTCTACCGCCTGGTCCAGTATGCCCAAGAACTGCTCAACAAACCCACGTTTGTGCATCCCGTCCATCCCTTCAGTGAGGAAGAGAGGCAAGCCTGGGACAGGTCAGACCACGTGTTCTCTTGTATATTCTCCAATAATGGCACTTAAATTTAAGTCTTGAGTCGTCGTGTGTGATAATGATCTTTCTACATCTGTTTTCTCTCAGCATGTTAGAGTCGGTGGCGAAGCTGAGGAAGAAAGCCAAGAAAGGTCACTCGGCGGAGAACAGCTCCTTCCAGCAGCTCTTTCTCTTGGTCGGCATGCACCTCTTCAAGGTACAGTTGACCAAGGCAGCTGTGCAACCACTGCATTACATTTTTTTTTTTTTAAACCTCTAAAAACCGTGTTTCCCAACCCCTATTGTTATAAAAGCTGCCACATCACAGTGGTGAGGAAGCACTATTAAAAATTACAAATATATTGTATTTGGTAAAGGCTCCAGATGAGCTTCTGGACGTCTTGAATGACCTGCAGAGCTGCGTAGACAAAGCACAGGAGAAGAAAGCCAAGAAGAAGCAGAAAAAAGGTGAGCTGTCACATCAAGTTATTATACACGCTAACAAATCCCCCGAGAAAGACTTACAATGGCCAAAAACGTGGACATTGTGAAACACTTTTACCAGCTCAAATTTGAGCAGTAAAAACTAATTCCTCTTTCAGAAGTAGAAAAAAACACATTTGCAAAATAAAAAGTAACTTCCATTCTGAAAGTAAAACTGATTTGAAATACACAAACCCCCCCCCCCCAAAAATTACGACAGTAAAAACAAATGAGCCTCATGCAAGTAAAAACTAACATGCTAAAGTAATACCAAATTCACCACCATAAAAACATATTTCCAACAGAAAAAAAAACGTCTGAACAATCTGACAGCCCATAATATCACACCAAAAGATGAAAATTTTTTTGTGACTTTTTCGCAGCCAGCAAACAGGAGGAGACTGAGCCCATTTGGGTTGAGGTAATGGTGGAGATCTTGTTGTCGCTGCTGACCCAGCAGAGCCGACACATCAGGCAGGTGTGCAAGACCGTCTTCGCCTCCATCTGCCCCCACGTCAACGCCGCCGCCCTCACCGCCATCATGGATGTAAGCCACATCCCGCTTGTTCTTGATTGTCTGCTGGGGCGACTTCACTCAAGATGTTCATTTTGCGTGCGCAGGTCCTGGATCCGGATAAAGACGGCGAGGAGGACGGCCTTGTGCTCGTTGTGGACGACGCCAAGAAGAAGAAGAAGAAACCGGTGAAGGATGATGATGATGATGAGGAGATGGTATGTCGTATTTTTTTTCCTTCCTTTCTTTCTATTTCCCTTTTACCTGTTGTCCTTACTTTTGTTCCTAAAAAGGAAGACGAGTCGGACGAGTCTGACAATGACTCTGACGAGGATGAGAATGAAGAAGCCATGGAGGACGAGGAGGTGGACCAAAACTTCAAACTCGAGCTGATGAAGGTGCTGCACCAGAAGAACGCTTTGGTGAGGCTTTTGAATCGAGGAAACCTCAGCTCTGTGTTTCGAGTTATGTGGGTGTAATGTTAACTTTCCCCACTCTGAGGCGCCATTGACAATATTTTCTGTGAGCCAGGCAAAATTCACACTGGGTCAAGACGCAAACTATGTTGACGAGAACAAAAGGCCAAACTGTATATAAAATGTGCACTTCTAAAGTGAAACCTGTGATTATGACATCGTAGTGCTTTTCCAGGGCACGGAGGAGGACAGCAGCGACGATGACCTCGATGATGATGCCATGATGGAGCTGGACAAGAGCCTGTCAACGCTCTTCTCTGAACAGAAGAAGAAGACCCAGGCCAAGAAGGACGACAAGACCAAAATTCAGAAAGAGAAGACACTGTTGTGCGATTACAAGATCAAGGTAGGTTTAGGAATCGCTTCCATCTAGGTCAGAATTGACTTTAAAAAAATTTTTTAAATCTTTTTCTTATTGATTTTGTAGGTGCTAGACCTGGTGGAGGTGTTTGTGGTCCGTCAGGGTGGCAGTCCTCTAGTCCTGGGCCTTTTGGAGCCTCTACTGTACATGATCGAGCGATTGATGAGGTCAGGCAATGAGCAGCAGGTGCAGGACTTCCTACGCAGAGCGGCGGACATTTTCAAGTAATTCAGACCGTCTGTGCTTGCAGTTAGCTTCTACGACAAAGCCCTTCTCATTTCTTCTCTTCCATCTGCGATCTTTGTGATTTGTAGGAACCAGCTATGCAGGTCCAAGGTGTACTGCAAGGCTACGGAAGACCGACAGGAGGAGCTTCACAACCTCCTTGACAAGCTGATGACGAAAGCGCAGAAGTTGCCCGAGTCCTCTGTGTGCCTCTACTATTTTAGGTAATAATAATAATTATGAAACTGGTGATGGGGGCTATTGTTTATTCCCTTAATGTTCTGACCCATTTTTCCTGGAATGTTCAAACAAAATGCCTTCCTTCCTGTTCAATTTCAGACATTGTCATGCAACTTTTTATGCTGAGCCTGTCAAGGCAATTTTGTGTCGAGCTATGTAACTGATGACTCGCATTTCTTTTTTTGTAACCTCTATCTGTGCGCTTTGTTTGCAGTGCCGCCCTGTATATTGTCAAACTTTTGCGAGGACCGCCAGCCGCCGAAAGCAAAGAGGAGGTGGCCGAGTCCAAAGCTGCGGCAGAGGTACGTAACTCTTTCTTCCTAAAATAAAGTGACACTTTAGAATCCTTAAGCCTTACTTGCAGCTCATTTTGCGGTGTATATTCCGATTTTTCTCATGATCGCACTGTGCCTCGTTATCATTACTGGTACTTTGTGTCACAAAAAGCACACGTTTTTGGAATGTGTCTTTTTAAATCAGTGTCGTAGCAGTGCAGTCCACCAATTTTACTGCTTGGCTTTGGGCATATCTGTGTGAATGACATTTTACAGTCACATAAGGTGGCCATGAAGTGAAGGGTCAAATGAAAAGGTGTCTTCTAACAGGGTCTCTGATGCTTAATAATGAAGCTTTTTTTTTTTTTTTTTCTAATCAATGCACCACTTTGTTCCTGTTGCTGGGTCACAAAGTGGGTCACTGCAAGATAATTTGGGCCAACCTCAGCTGATTGCTATAAAGTGGATAATCACTTAAGTCTCTAATAAGATCCACAATGATAACACTCATTTTTGTCTGTTTAGTACATGTATTGACCCTACGAGCAAATCAAGGTGGTCAACATAATTTATTTCAAGCTAATTTCTGGTCATTTATGGTTTGTCTGTGTGTGTGTGTGTGTGTGTGTGTGTGTGTGTGTGTGTGTGTGTGTGTGTGTGTGTATATGCAGCTGAGGTTCATGGGCAACGTGGACGTTGAGCGGGTGGCCGGCATCTTTCGGGAAGCTCTCTGCTTCTTCATGAGTCACAGGAAAAGCCCCCTGACCACCCAGATGTTCACAGACATGTTCACCAGATATCCGGTGAGTGATTGCGGAGCAACAGATGTTTTGTCATATGGCAGCGCTAATTAATACAACGTGTGCGTGTGTGTGTGTATATAACATGCAGGTTTTGTGTGTAAAATTACTCGACACGGCAGTGCAGTACATCACGTCGGGCATCAGAGAGCACCAACAGGTAATCTTGCTTCCGAACTGGAATTTGTAACTTCATATTTAAGTCAGCACTTTGCTAACATTTTAGATTGTGTGTGCAGGGCCAGGCGTGTGTGTTGGTGCTGCGTGGCATGCAAAACAGGGATGTGCAGAAACTAATGAGTGGTGCGCCGTGGTTGGAGTTCTGCACAAAGGTGATGGCCCAGCTAGTTGTGGTGAGTCGACGCTTTTGCCGTTTGCTGGGGATATCACTTGTTGCTAGGCAGATTTCACCCATTATTTGTCTTGTCAGTCTTGCCTAAAAGGCTATTTAACAGAAAAAGAAGCTCAGACAGATACGCTTCTTTTCCGTACACATTCATAATTGAATCGCTGCTCTGTATTAAATATATAATGAAAATAGAAAGCTTTTCTAATGGGTTCTGCCACTGATGCAGAGTTGATTATATCAGCTACTATCTCCTCAGGCTTTCAAGCTGGAAGGTCAAACGGACCGCAAGGCTCTGCGGGAGAAGGTAGTGAAGACTCTGGAGCTGTGTCACGCCCTGCTCAAACACATCCCCCAGCAGGTACGTCATAGCGAAGCATAGGCAAGATTTTTTTTTTAAAAAAGAGGAGGGGTAAAGGTCACACATCCAGTATCCGTGTCTGTGGTAGGAGCTGTCCAAAGACCTGGAGTCTCTCAAGAGCGCCCTGCAGTCCATCCCTGAAGTCTTCGCCTTCAAGAAGACAGGCCAGCTGGAGGACACCTACTGGGCTGTCATGAGACACTTTGGAGTCATGTGAGTGCTGTGGGCGGAAAATGGTGGACACACATTGGTATCAATCACAGAAAAGGTGCACGTACCATCTGTGTGGTTCTTTTTTTTCCCCTCTGATGCATTTAATTGAAATGGATTATTGACGCTTCCCCAATTAAAAAAAAACAAAAAAAAAACTAATTGCCTCCAGATGCCGCAGGATGGCGGCAAAGCACTACTTTTCTCTAAAGAGAGCTCATCAACTCAATTCAACATGGATCACCACATAATGGTGCCAAAGTAAAAACACTGAAGAGTTGAATGTATCAGTGAGTAATGGAGGATAGTTGCCCCCGCCCCCCTCCATTTCTCTTTACTGACACCGAAAGTGACATCAGCTTCTCCTATCGGGTCTCGACAGACCTTCAGGTGATGGAGCGCGTATTCCAAGTCATCTTGTTTATCTTCGCCATTCTCAGGAAGCCAAAAAAGGAGAAGATAAACCCCGCCAAGGATGGTGGCCAGCTGCCGACACCGCAGCAGCCTGCCAAGAAACCAAAGGGCTTCCTGCCAGAAAGCAAAAAGAAGAAAAAACGCCCCCGGCCTGTCTTGGAGCCCGCCGCCGCTGCAGCCAACTCGGCCCCGACGATGGACAAAGCCGTAGTAGAAAAAGGACAAAGCAAGAAGAATAACAAAAAAAAGACAAAGCGGGTGGCCGACAGCGCGCTGGCGTCACAGGCCAGCCCGGCCAAGAAGAGCAAATTGCAAGATGACAAGAAGTCGGTTAAAAAGAAGAAAAACAAACAGAAGAAAGATAAAGGAGGTCAAGTATGAAGGTTGGATTCTTAAATAAGGTTTTTCTTTGTCCATCAACCATTATCAACCTATTGTTTTTTTTGTTTTGTTTTTTTTCTATCATGAGCCCCAAGAGTGTAAGGATGAGTGTGCTTATTTTTCTAATGCATGATTGCTTTTATTTGGAAACAAAACAAACATACCACAATAAACCCTTTTCTCCTCCTGGAGATTCATCATCACGTTGCACCCACTCCTCAACCTTTTATGTGTTATGCAACATTAATTAGATGTGTGAGATTACAAACAACAAGCAGCAGCGGTGGAAGCTGCCACAACACGACTCCTTTTGCATTTGGAGCCATTTGATGGTGGTAGTCGCGGACACTCTGCATCATAATAAGTGTTATGATTCCAAGTTGGAAAATAATAAGCTGTCTTTTAAAGACAGCAACAAACAGAAATAGGGGAGGGGAAAGGTATGAACGTGTAGATGCGCTCTCACCGAGACAGAATTCCACAGAATAAAGGGGTATCATGTAGCGAATTTTTTTTAAATTAATTTTTTTATCAGGGTTCGTTCCTTGTTGATGATGTTCTCCAAACCGTTTTAACAGTTAAACCGTTTTTCTTGTCGCCAAGAAATTTCAAGGATGTCCTGCAGTATATTTGATATTAAAGTCACTATCCTAATTCCATTGGAATGTCATTTATTTGTTCATTTTGTTTTTGCCAAAAACGAAACTGTAGTTGATCCGGAAAACATCCAATGTCTTATCTAAATGAAAAATGTGCACTGCGCTAAGTCGACCAAGTGGTGAAAAGGAGCTCATGGAACTTTGTGAAAAATGATCTCCGCGCGGGGTTTGACGTTGCGCCGCTTGATTCCAACAAACAAACAAAAAGGGGCGCAATCACGCCAAAGCCTAATTTGGCTGTCACAAGGCTGATGTAGTGCTCCCAACAATGGATGAGCGTACACCGAGTGAGGCCTTACTCCCATAAATCCACCAGACTTGTCACGCAAGCCGCTGCCTCATCCATCACCGAGCTCATTTGGGCCGCGGAAACGGGAGCTCGTCCCATGCTCTACCTCTTGTTTGGACCCTGCGTGAAGTGGCCCGAGTGGGAAGTCGCATCTTGATGGACGTTTAAGAAGCACATCTGGTAACCCTGTGACACTTCCCCTCATTGGATGATGCGTTTGAGACTACTGGGAATTTGAAACCATCCCACTTGTAGATTCCCAAATTGTGACCTGACTGTGTTTTATGCATCCATTTTCTGTACACACTATAAATGATGGGTTATTTTCCAAACACACTTCCTGGGCAGCAGATTGGGTTACTTTTAGTGAAGGTTGGGTTAGTTATTTAAATTAAATATCATTGGGTGGGTTGCGTCAGGAAGGGAATCCAGTGTAAGACGTGTGCCAAACTTATCACGTTAGCATTCGAAAATGTTGGTTAAAAAAAACTAAATATGGGTAGTTTAAACCCAAATCTTGACCCAACTTGCTCGGTCAAATCCTCAACACAATGTGCTGGGTATAAATAAACCACTATTGGCTCAATCCATTTAGACCCAACGCTGGGTTAGCTGCATCATTCAGTTTGTAGGAAATAAAACCGGGCCCACCTGACTTCAGATATGCATATTTAAACTGGCACCAAGTTTTGATATCTTGAGATGCTCATTTTGCAGTGTGTACCTTGGCCACCAGGGGGCAGTGTGATATATACATACATACATAAAGTACAGCGCGTAGATTTGAAGTTGAAACACAAATAAGACTCTGAGCAGGTGATGGCGACCGGCCCGCCTACGTATGGCGAAAATCCGCATAGAAATGAATATTGACGCCCATTGAAATGCGTTGAAGGTAGGCAAAACAGAAACGTTTGTTTGTTACAAACCCCGCACAAAATATTCAAAAAACACAGACAAACATACGTTTTCCACGAAAAATGGACAAAATATGGGGGTGGCGGGAATCTGCGCTTGCGAATCCACGGGTTCCTAATGAGGGGGTCAGGTTTATTAATATTAGTCGATTTTTTGCGGAAGATAAATATATGCCTGTAAGTATTGTATTCTCTGTCTGCGTGTGTCACTACATTTTTTGGTCAAATATAAGTTAAATAATTTTATTTCGAACTACTGTGATATGATGCTAGTTTTGTTAGCCCGTTTATGCTGTTGTCATCATGTGCTAGAATTAAGAGAGCAGACTTACATAAGATAGTGAATGTCGTTTGGTTAAATAGACAATGTCTAATTCTCTTTCATTTTTCAAGCGAACTTCAACTTGAAGTGGCATTTAGCAGAATTATTCAAAAGAATCGTTCACTATCTGGATAAACTGCTACTTATACTCACTGCCACCAGAGTTAGCACTTGTAACTCAAATTTTTGCTTGCAATTCAAGACAAAAAAATCAGAAAAGCAAACTCTTAAAGATGGTCTCTCGTAGGATGAGGTACCACCGTACTAAATTCAGCTTTGCTTATCCAGTGATGGAGGCTTTTAGCAAGGCCCACTTGTTATTCTCTCCAAGTGTTTGTTTCCTTCAGATGACGCCTGGCTGAAAAAGGGCCTGTTGGAACGAGTCTGCGACAAATCATCTGATGAACCCTGACAGCAGCTAGAGGATGAAGGGAGGAGGAGTCGGCCCAACGGCGTCCTCCGTGTCCCCCTGAGCAACATTCGGGAAGCAATCTGCTAATGTGCCTTGAAGAACAATGGTGGCAAAGTTAAATGGCGGTAAGATCTGAATTCATGCCTTTGCCTTATGAAGTGTTCCCGCTTGGATGCGCCAGTGTTTTACAAGGACATCTGATAAGTGTTTATGATCCAATTTGTCTTTGAGCGTGGCCTTTCAACGGTATTATTCGGCTCAGACTTGAAATATGTTGGCCTCCGCCACCACAGGTGGCGCTATGCCTGCCCTCTGCATCTTTTTGACTTGACGGACTTCTGTGTAAAATAGTTTATTTTAATAATAAAATGATAGTCATTCATTAACCAGATATTTGTTAAAATAAATGAATAGATAATGTACAGGTCAACTAGTTTATTTTACTCATTTATATTTTTATTATAAAACTGTACAATGCTCAATCCACAAAATTGATTTTTGCAAGGACGCTAGAAGTTTAAAAAAAGAAAAGAAATCAGTGGTTTATTGCGAGAGAGCTCTGCTTTTCATGAAAGTCTACACCCACACAACATTGTTCTATATTAAAAATAAACCTAAAGCCTCAGAGGAGTCGACCCACTGCCTGGCCAATCAGCGCCCGTAGCCAAATCTATCTCATGTCTCCTGGGAAGCCAAAAGCCTTTAAAATGATGAAATGAGGCTACATGCGAAATCTAGGCTTTTCCCACATGAAAATGAAAACCTACATGAATTTTCACTGCTTAACAGGTTGCCCCCTTCCACCCATGCTTGGTATTTTCCATCCATTCTTCCTTACTGACACGGTACCTTTATTGGTTGACTCCTTCCATCCATTTCTTACCACTCGGTACTGATCACCCACCTTTATGTCTTGATAGGTGCTTTCATTTATTTTTGGTAGCTAAATTCTTTCATGACTTTTCCTTTTTGGTCAGTCCATTCCTTGTCGATGACCATCTCTATAACTGTCCTTGGACACTGGATTCAAACCATTCCGTTCCGTAGTCCTTGAAAAGTTGAAAAGACTGCGACTGTCCTCCATCCGTTTTTGATCACCCACTTTCATTACCGTCATATCACCCGCGGGTGCCGGCCTCCATCCATTCCTCAGTGGCTGACCTCCATTCATCCTACGAGCTAACCCATCCAATCTTAATCACTCACTTTCATTTCCATAATATATTGTATGATCGCTGAACTCCGCCCGTTCCTTGGTGCCTGACCCCCATCCGTTCCTAATCACCCACCAACATTACCGCCAAATATATTTCATCATGTTCACTTTGGATCTTTTTTTCAGAGTGAAGTGTTGTTTCCTTCGATCCTGGCTAACCCCTGCTTATTCCTGGCCATCGACGACCTTCTCCCCTTCCTGACCTTCATCTATTCTCGGCCATTTTCCCATCAGGACAGAGTTCTTCCTGCTATCTCTTCTTTCTATTCCTGGCTCGCTTGACCTCCACATCCATATTCCCTGGTCATTTTCCCCCCATCCATTACTAGTTACTTAAGCCGTAGCTAATATCGGTATATTATTTTCCCGCTGACACTCTGTCGGCTTCATCCCTCTCAGCCCTACTTAGTGTAAAATGTGCCAAGGGGATATGTGTTCATAAATCGTGCTTGTAAATAAACATGCGTGTCAAGGAGATGCGTGTTTCGGATCATATCCGTCGCCGCTCGCCAGGATTTGTTCTTATTCCATAAGAGTGTTCAGTTTTTACTGCGTCATTAAAGCGTTGATGGAGGCCACATGTACATGACATGTTTCGACATTTATCATCTCCCCGCTGATTTATTCCCAAATTGACAGCCGAGAAAAATAACTTTGTTCCCTTGCACTCATGGCAATGAGGTTATTGTGCAGCTAGCTGAGCCAGTATCCTGCCCAAAAGGCAACTTTTTAGTCCTGACTCTTTTATTTAGCTGAGGGACAGTTGGCTATGTAGCATCCTGGTACCGGGCCAACTTGGGGCCTATACCGATTTTGTTTCCTCTGACCTCCAGCAAATCATACCGTAGCGCCATTTAAAAAGGGGAGGGTGTAACCTTCAAGTCAATAAATCAGAGGGAGAGATGAATGGTAATGTCACGACGGACAGACGCCGTTCCAATCTGCTTTGTGTTTGACGGGGGGGGGTTGTGCGCACCGGCATGTGCTCCCTCGAGAAGGTCATTTGTCAAATTGCATCCGAGTGGTTGCATAACAAAGGAAACGCTTGAAGGAATTTTGGAAATTGAACAAAATGTCGCTGCCCTTTAGAATGGCAAAATTCCTCGACTATTCAAAGTTGGAAATGCTCTAATTAATAATAATTAAGCAAAGATATTTAATAAATTATATATATATATATATATAGAGAGAGAGAGAGAGAGAGAGAGAGAGAGAGAGGAGAGAGAGAGAGAGATTTGCCATTTTGTTGAATTTTGCCCACCAAAACTCACATTTGGACTTTTGGGCAAATTTCACCAAAACCGAATTTTGTAAGAATTGAGAGAGGAGTTTTCCACCATAATGTAAAAAGTAAATGTGGAGATTGAGTCTGAAATGTTAAAAAATGTGCATTTATGAGGTTTTGTTACAAAATTCCTCTCTGGGTATTTTTGACAAATTTGATTGAAACTATAACTTTGCGTTTACCATTTCTTGATGTAAAAATTGCACTCTGGATTCGTTCTAAAATTCACAGTTTTGCTGAAATTCCCCAGAACTTGAACTTTTTTTCATTTATGTTTGAGAAAAAGTGACTAGCCATAGGCTGTTCACCTAAACCTCAGTAACTAAAACTTGCACACTTTGCTGAATTTTTTTCCTCTCATCTCCCACTAGCTGAGCAGGCTAACATGATGCCTTACCATTTTTTTCATCCAAGTGGAAGGAATGTCGACAATTGAAGGCACACAGACGAAATCCCCGTTTAAGCCTCAATATTTATTTATAAACTCTAAATACTACATACAATATATTCCTTGTATAAGGCAGATTACAGAAAACATTCCTCATGATGTCATACATGTACAGTGAACGAATAGAATCCATGACTCTATGTATAGGCCCACTATAATATCTTACTTTAGAAAGAATTTACAAAGAAACAAAAACTGCTGCTTAAAGAATCACTACGTGAATGTTCCAAATATCAGCACTCAAACGCTACGCTACTATCTTGACGCGCGGAAGAGGAAAAAACAAAAAGAGATCTTATGTGAATTACTACAGCCAAAAAATCTTGCATAACTAGAGCTAAGATGTCTAAAACAGACATTGGAGCACTTCAAGTCACTTAATTGAAGGTAAGAAGGAAGAAATACTACGATGCCCAAACAAAGAAGCCTATATGTGTATATGTGCAGTTTATGCACTGCCTAACAGCACCACGACATCCATTAAGAGTCTAACTACATACTGCTAGTGTGTCAGAGGACATGCCAAGGAAGATCAGCGAAGCCGTGTGTGTGTTTGTGTGTGTGTGTGTGTGTGTGTGTGTGTGTGTGTGTGTGTGTGTGTGTGTGTGTGTGTGTGTGTTGTGTCACTACGTGTGAATAATTCAACACAATCGTGTGTCATATTCCGGAGAGGAGTTAAAATTTAAATGTCTCCGGAGTTTAAAGAAGCTTCGAGAGGTGGGAGGCGGTCTGAAGAGAGTCAGAGCAAGCGAATGGTTCCGAGCAAGACACTCTACAGCGGGCATATTCAGGGGAATTTTTGACGTCGTGTGTGTGTTTGTGTGTGTGTGTGTGTGTGTGTGTGTGTGTGTGTGTGTGTGTGTGTGTGTGTGTGTGTGTTGTGTCACTACGTGTGAATAATTCAACACAATCGTGTGTCATATTCCGGAGAGGAGTTAAAATTTAAATGTCTCCGGAGTTTAAAGAAGCTTCGAGAGGTGGGAGGCGGTCTGAAGAGAGTCAGAGCAAGCGAATGGTTCCGAGCAAGACACTCTACAGCGGGCATATTCAGGGGAAAAAAAAAAAAATCCAAAGAGGGGTCGCGTACACGAATCCGAAGAGATGTTGCCTATGCCAAAACCAATTTCATTTTTGGGTTAAGATAAGCGGTTAAATGGGCTGATGTCTCAGCTTGTCTTTTAGGTGACAAAGCAAAGAGTTTTACAGTTTTTTTCCCTCGTTCCTCCAGCTTTGTAATGTTCTGTTTAATGTTTCATGTTTACAGCTCATTTAGGCTCCTAGTATGTATAAAAATAGCCAGCGAAACATCTAATCCAGGACAGTGAATCCCTCCAATAGCAAAACTGCGCAAGTAATTGACACTCACCCAAAAAAGTTTTATAGATGCCACAAAATGGTGTCAAGGCACTAATTTTGTCTTACTGAAGCTCCTGAGCTTGCTCCAACATAGCTCCTTGGTGCTAAGATGGCCTTAAAGCAGTTAGGTTTGTCTAAATGAAGCTCCTCATCTCTCTTCAACGCAAGATTTTATATGTGTAGTTTGGAGTATATTTATGGGTTACGCTATTGGTCGGCATGTTTAAATTTTAAAAATTGGGTGGTGTCAATTACTGACATTTTTTTTTTTTGCTATTTGAGGCAGAGTTATGGTGCGAGGTTGAATGAGGAACTCCTGAATATTTTCCCCAATAACAATATCGTGGTTACTTTTCTCAGGACTCCTAAAAACAACCTGCCGGCCCCAATCGGACCCCCAGGATGGACTTTGGACACCCCTGCTCTAGTGCAATGGTTCCCAACTACTATGCAGCAAATTACTTATGTGCAACAGGTAATTTCTTCTATCTTTGCCAGCGATGTATCGTGACAGGCAGAATAGTGAATTGATCGTCGACTTTTTGTGACCATTTTGGTCATGTGTAAGATTTTTTTCTTGGTTATCGTGCCTTGAGATATGAGTGCCTTGAAATTTTTCAAGGTACGAGCGAGTATTTGGATCAGTTTTTTTTTTTTTTTTTTCTGTCGGTATGGACAAAAATTTGCGCGACGACTACACATCAGACCTCCACTGCTCTTTGGCAACAGCAAACTTCCCATCATCCGGTCACCATTTAGATTTCCTTGCAGTGGAAGGATAATACCAGTTGGTGGCAGTAATGCACCATTCAGGTTTGTCAACAGACCCCACAGAAGAAGAACCAAACACAATACTTGAGGTACATTTGTTTTGTGCCCTAATTTTCTAGGGTTGCAGGTTATATGGAGAACAAAGAGTATTACTGTGTGTACAGTAATTGTGAGTGCAGTTTTTCAGGCTTCAAAAAGACGTTAAAAGACACATTTTTGTGTTTGTTTTTTTGGGGGCGGGGGTGGGGGGGTGCGTTGGCAGGATGAATTGCGTTCCAATCATTTCAGTGTGGAAAGCTGATGTGGGATAGGAGTGTTTTGGTATACATGAGTGGTGCGGGACAGTGGCGTGCAAAGGTGTCCCCCCCCCCCCACCCACCCGGCAATGGGAATATTTCAATTGGCAGCCACAGCTGATATATATCAACATTAATTACATCCTCACCCCCTCCGCAATAAAAACAATGCCCTCCCCCAAGGCATCCACTGTGCTTTGCACGCCACTGGTCCGAGAACATTTTAAACTAGACATAGTAATGTGGTCATGAACCAAATTAAACTTCTATCTCAAGGCACCAGCTGTATGTCGTGGCTCAATAAAGGTTGTGAGTCACTGCTCTAATAAGCGTGGATGTGTGTGTGTGTGTGTGTGTGTGTGTGTGTGTGTTTGGACTATCGTACAGGCCTGCTATGCTCAGTATTCTGCATGAGAGTCGTTGACAAGCAGCAGCAGAGATGGATTAGAGTTCTTTGTGCCTTATTGCTTTTTCCTGTTTATTCCACAGTCTCGTTCCCTGAGTTTAGCAGTCCGCGGGGGCTCCGCCGTGCTCCACCGGATCGCTTCCGTGCTCCTCCACCTCCACCGGCTCCTCCTCTCGGTGCACAGCACACCGCACCGGACGCGCAATGACGCACGGCCGCGCCGCCCCGCTTGCAACCGCCGCCGCCCTGCGACTGTCGCGCTCGTACTCCTCCTGCGCTCTCTGGATCTTACGATTCCTCAGCCTCCTCTTGTGGAAGTGAAACGTTGCCACGGAGACGAGCACGACGCCTGCCAGCACGGCCACCAGCACCAGTAGGGCCAGCGTGGATGACAGCGGCGGGAATACAACGCTCAGCTGCTCCGCGCATGTGCCGTTGACACCCAGGCTCAGGCACCGGGGAGCCGGGGAGGACGGGGGGATCGGGGGTGGCATCCGGCCGGCGGGAGCCTTCGTGCTGCGAGTGCTGGGGGACGCTCAACGCGGGGAAGCCGGGCCGCGCATGCGCTCACCTATTGGAAGACAAGCGGAAAACACACCCGCTCAAAAAGCAGGCAACCATTTCACAGTCAAATCTCACGACTTGCAATTTATTCTCCAAGTTGCAACCCCCCTTTTCATCATCATTTCCTCAACAAAAGGCTTACCTGGCGTAAAAGTCAGTGCAGGGACCAGTCCGTGCTGTTGTGTGTGAGCGCAGTGACGCATTTCAGGAGGATGAGGATGATGATGAGGGTGATGGTGGTGATTATGATGGAGCTCACACCATCTAGCCAGGAAGTCTTTCTTGTCCTAATTGCCGCAATCCGCTCAATGTGCACCCCTCGCACGGCGTCGGGAGTCTCTGTCAGCGCGCATAGAGAGCTGTCCAACAATGAGCAGAGCTGGAGCGAGATGAGGAGGAAGAAGAAGAAAAAAAAACCCTCCTCCCTCCCCGACTTCCTTCGCTTCTGCTGCTCCACTCAGCATGTGAATGAGGAGCTGCAGCTGCATAAAAGCTCCACTGGCAGCTGAGCCCCCCGCCCCTTTTTTTTTTTCCAAATAATGATTCATTCTGCTTACAAGCGTCCAAAAGTGATGCTTCTTACAATACGGTAGATTCACCCTGGAGTCAAATGATAAGTGAAGTGAGTGTAAGGTAAATTAGCTTCTCATAAAGGACCACAATCAGCGTGGTAGCCAGTTGGCTTTCCCCATGGGTGCGGTCAGCTTGAAGCACATGAGTGGAAAATAATTCGTTTTGGGGATGCTGGTTGACCCCCGAGGAAATAACGTAAGAAGAATGAATCTGTAATCTGTCACCCGCTGTCAAAAAACCTTTAACAGTGGAACCATGCTATTCACAGGGGATAGTGACCGAGCATTGAATTAATCACATTTTGAGTGGAAAAAAGGCATTGAAGGATTGGGAGATTAAAAAAAAAACAACAACACTGGCATTTTCTTGGGAATAAACCACCATTTCATGTTTTCCATGGAAAAAAAGGGTTTGGCTCCCTCTTAAAGTCTACAAAAATAAAAATTCCAGATGCTGGTGGTCATCAGTCTGCGTCAGTTCGACGCAGATTTTTAATATTTGCGGGTCGGCTTGGTCCATATTCCCCGGCGGTCACATCTTCTTGGTAATCCACTGTAATAGTAGTTGTTCTTCGCTCAGGATAAAGAACATATGCCTGTAAGTTTTCTTATATTATCCATCTACATGTGTTGGTCCAATGTTTGTGTTTAAATATTTGTTGTTTAAGGCATTTTTTTGGGGGGTGAGGGATGGGGGGGTTCACTTTACAGTATTGAAGGCAAGGAGTCCTTCATCCCTTTAGCCATTCCTTCCTCCCTCTTCCATCCTTGCTTCCTTTCCATACTCCCTTCCCACCCTCCTCCCTCTACTTCCTTTTTCTTTCTTTCTATCTTCTCCTGTCTTTACCTTCCTTCTTTCTTTTTTCCTTTCATGCCCTCCTTGTTGCGTCCTTTCCTTCCTGACATCTTTCCTTCCTTCACTTTTTTTCTGACAATTCTTCTCATTTGTTTTCAGAATTGCTGAGTGATCTGCATCAAATTCTGTGACAGGCCTTCGATGACCCTTGTGCGATAGGTTTCGTGTCCCTTGCTTCAGCTAAAGGTACACATTCTCCATTAATTTATGTCACCGTTAAATCATATTAGTCTAGAAGGCCACCCTGCTTGTTGGTATGCCATAGCAAAAAAACAAGGGGGGGAAAAAGATTCTCACAGTCATTTCCCAGTCGTTTCTGCGGCTGTTGCCAGCAGGCCTCCATGAAAAATGGATGGACCCCGGGAGTGTGTGAAGGTCCCGGGATGATGAACTCACTGTAGATAAGTGCATGCTGAAACATTCATGCGACCATTCAGGCCCAGTTTAGAGTC
Organism: Hippocampus comes; assembly: GCF_001891065.2. Lineage (NCBI taxonomy): Eukaryota > Metazoa > Chordata > Actinopteri > Syngnathiformes > Syngnathidae > Hippocampus > Hippocampus comes. The sequence goes on from NW_017805406.1 coordinate 156,995, forward strand.
GGGCATATGTTGGCAGGATGGCTAATCGACGTGAACATCGCACTCATTTAATATTCATGAAGCGCCAAAGTGTTTTTTTTTTTAATGCCAAATTTGTCATTAGCAAAAATCAGCATTTCAAGTATATGCTAACTTCCACTGGAACAGGTGGCCATCATTTCAAGGGAACAAACTGACTTTTGAAGTGCTTGTATACAAATTGTTGGGTCTCGAGAATGCCTGCCCACCCATCAAGCGTGAAATTAAACACGCAAGTGAATCCGTCATGAATTTGCCAATTTCTGAAAAATGTGTTTGTGATCAGCTCGGCAGGAGGAAGATCCAGAGCCACTTTCAAGCGCCGTTTGCTGGAAAACAGTGTCGGACACACTATCATATGGAGGCACTACAATGCATAAAGAGCTCCATCCTACCTACTGTGATGCCCCTACAAGTATCATTATCAAAGCCAAAAGGTAAGCAGAGATGCATTTAGTTTTATTGCATGGATTTGCGTTAGTTTCTAATAAGCATCGCTTACTTCATTGGTTAGTGATGTTGTTGACGCAGGCTTCGTGGTGATGATGTGTCCATGCAACACATACAATTTACACTATAAACCATGTACTGTAGTCTTGAAGTACTGCCACCATGAGTGGAAAAAAAAAATCTAAATATTTATACTTATGTAGGCTTGAACGAATGAAGGCTCATTTAGTGTGTAAGAAGGTGTAGACCAAAGCAAAAGTTGTCTGTTAATATTTAAAGGTGCCGTCGTCTTTGCGGAGTCTCCCCCATGGCCTTTTAGTCACCTTGATGCGATTAATCACGCCGACAGTGGACACTTGGAAGTCAACGACTCCATCCAGATTGATTGATAGTGCGGCACAGCGGGGATGCAGCGATACCTGGCCCGGTTTCCCTCTCTAGCGGCGTTATGTCCATCGTAACGTGATGGAAAAGACGTAAATGAGGCCTTTAAGATCGTTAGGAGTTTACTACACGGAGGCTCAGATTTACAGCACAAATGTTTGAGGTCAGCAAAACCTTCCCAACGGAAGTCCGCATTTGGTGAAATGAATGAATGAATGAATTGAACGTATCGCATCCCATCGCTTTGACCGAGTTACAGCCAAGCACCCTTGAGAGCGCTCATCATGAGGCAATTCCTGATGAAATAATGTAGGGAGGTTGTTTGTTGATAAACTATCCGATCATAGCAATCCGCAAATCACAAGCTGGTCGACCTCCAATTTGTTTTGGAATAATGTTTTTGAGCCTGAAAGTGATATTGAGCAGAATAAAAATCCGATAATCGATTAATCAGGCGATTAAGTTAAAAAGAATAAAAACATGTTTACAACAATTAAAATGAATTACAGGCAGAACATTTGACTGTTTTACATTACTTTGTGCTATTTGTTTAAACCAGAGAGAAAAATCTGCAAAAATGTGGCATATTTATTCCCTATTTTTAAATAGCTACTATCTGAAGATTAAATCAAACAACAGATTGGTAGGGCCTATTTATTATATTATGGGAGTATCATTTGGCATCAACTGTGATTAGCACATCACATGCCAGATGAAGTTATTTGGCTACGGCAGGCATAGCAGGCGCTGCCTTATTTTGTCCTGCTTGTTGCCCGTAACTGCAAATTATAATGCAGCAGCTGCCATGATAGTGAAAAGACTACATCCGTCTGCTCCACGGAACCTCTCCTCTCAGTGTTTCACTCAGCAATATGGAAAATATTGAAAGAACATGATGTTGGTAGACAAGGATTAAGCGCAGAGATAACATTACGTCATGGATCGTAAATATTCAAATGAACAAGGTCTTTTCCTGGGAACGTGGCCAACTCCCTCGTTGATAAGTAGCCATCCTGCCATTAACATTCCTGCCACGCCGCATTATGGGAATGTCCTCTCAGGTGTGTAAATGGGCTCAAAGTGGTTTGGCGCCAGGAAAATGATGCAAGGCCAAAAAGCAAAAGAGGAAATTGAAAAAAATTTCCCCTGTCAGGCAAAAGTTTGAGAGCCCTGCTATACAATCTAGTGCAATTGTGCTTTCATTGTGTTTAAATAAGACAGTATCAGCTCGATAACGGCATCATTTGCGCTGGCCTCTAATTAATCTTCAACAAATGTGGTACATATGGCAACACCCCTGTGACAAATTAACTATGTGCAGCTCTCCATCATGCCCGAGAGCTATCTGGAGTTTTGTGTCAGCAACATAGCAGTGGAAGTTGACTGAGTGCTGTCTGATAGTACTACCCAAAGGAAACAAGTAAAGATTTAAAAATAGTGGTTCAAATATGGACCCCTGTGGGATCCCTTAGCTAAGTTTTATCTGCTTTGACGATTTCTTACCATATTTACAAACTATAGATGAACTGAAAAGTATCATTTAAAATAGGTTATGACGGTTCCTTGATACAGATGGCATGCTAGCACACACACACACACGCATGCACGCACGCACGCACACACACACACACACACACACACACATGCTCACACTCTCTCTGTATGTAAATGTGAGTAAGCTGCCCAAGTGACTCATTTGAATTAGCGGTAAACTTGATGACATATTTGATTGATGGTTTTAGTGTCTCCCACATTCTGCTTATAAAAAGCCTCATTAAGAGAGTGAAAGTCCATTTTTCTCCTTTCGAGAGCAATGAACCACACGCACTCTTCCTCCTCTTCCCCATCCTGACTGCAGCATTAGTGGCTCCGAGGATTGCGAATAACCAGGCGGCTCCTGCATCGACATGCACGCGCGTTGTTGTCGAATGTGTGTGTGTGTGTGTGTGTGTGTGTGTGTGTGTGTGTAAATAAGACAGTATCAGCTCGATAACGGCATCATTTGCGCTGGCCTCTAATTAATCTTCAACAAATGTGGTACATATGGCAACACCCCTGTGACAAATTAACTATGTGCAGCTCTCCATCATGCCCGAGAGCTATCTGGAGTTTTGTGTCAGCAACATAGCAGTGGAAGTTGACTGAGTGCTGTCTGATAGTACTACCCAAAGGAAACAAGTAAAGATTTAAAAATAGTGGTTCAAATATGGACCCCTGTGGGATCCCTTAGCTAAGTTTTATCTGCTTTGACGATTTCTTACCATATTTACAAACTATAGATGAACTGAAAAGTATCATTTAAAATAGGTTATGACGGTTCCTTGATACAGATGGCATGCTAGCACACACACACACACGCATGCACGCACGCACGCACACACACACACACACACACACACACATGCTCACACTCTCTCTGTATGTAAATGTGAGTAAGCTGCCCAAGTGACTCATTTGAATTAGCGGTAAACTTGATGACATATTTGATTGATGGTTTTAGTGTCTCCCACATTCTGCTTATAAAAAGCCTCATTAAGAGAGTGAAAGTCCATTTTTCTCCTTTCGAGAGCAATGAACCACACGCACTCTTCCTCCTCTTCCCCATCCTGACTGCAGCATTAGTGGCTCCGAGGATTGCGAATAACCAGGCGGCTCCTGCATCGACATGCACGCGCGTTGTTGTCGAATGTGTGTGTGTGTGTGTGTGTGTGTGTGAGAGAGAGAGTGTGTGTGCGCTTGATATCATACCATACAAAAGAGATGCTGTGAAGCTGCAGGCCATAATCTTGATATTCTATTCCCTCCATGCTCTCTCTCTCTCTCTCTCTCTCTCTCTCTCTCTCGCTCTCTCTCTCTCTCTCTCACACATATATATAAATATATATGCATGGCTTATTTCCCAGCGAGTCTCTGTCAGCACAATTTCAAATTAATTGCAGAAAAACCTGTTTACCACACTGGTACTTACACACACACACACACACACACACACACACACACACACACACACACACACACACACACACACACACACACACACACACAACTGAGCATTATACTTTCATTACGACACAAATGGCTTTTTGGAAGCAATGAATGGGGCGTGCAGAAAGGGAAAAAAAAATTCCACAAATGGATTTATTGTATTTCTTAATGACTATGTCGTCGAGGATTTGTGTACGTGTGCGTGTGTGTGTGTGCGCGTGCGGGTGTTAAATGGGAATATTTTCCATCCTCAAACTGATGTTTTCCTCGAAACCTTACACAACCTGAGCAACAAAGTGGAATAATTCTAGTGCAAGGCCTATGCAGAAAAGGTCCCTGGTCGATTCATGTTTTTTATGTATTTTATTCATTTATTTTCTATTTTTTGCATCGTTTTTGTGTGTAAATGTTTCGGATCATTATTTCAATATCTCAAATTTTTTTTTTTTTTAAAGCAGTCATGCCATGTATTCCCATTGTCAGTGGAATTTTAATCATAAAGCAAAGAATTACACATTGTATCTTTAACCGTACGAAGTACCTCACCAAGGTCTGGTATCTTAATGCTAACACACAATGCAAAACGATATAGACAGGCTTACAAAACTAACATTGTTGCTGCGGTAGTTTTAACCCCTCAAGGAACACATATTTGAACACAAATGATGCAGCATTACATGCATATATTATTTATCCTCTGCGGAAAATACAAAGTATTATGGTGACTTCCCGAGTCACTATACTATATTCATAAACATTCGCTTGATGGATGCGATGTATTGCTTTCACACATTTAGTAAGGGTCTCGTTAGCAGCAAGTCTGCAGTCGCCACCTCTGCTAAGAATCAGTGCAACGTGATATTGCTTTTCTTCACAATGTCAAGTGCATCAGATAGCTTGTGAAGTGTGGACAGCGTTGAAAAATTCTCGAGGAAAACTGCAAGGCACATAAATATGCTTTGGCAGAGCCGCAGTGCAAACACAACATGGCGAGCTGACTCACTCCCAGTATAATAAACACAGCCGCGCTTTGACTGGGACTCATTAAACATCTTCACTTGGCACAGCAAATGGGACGATCACTTTCGGTTTCGGAGTGTGACATGGACTAACTTTTTAAATGATGATATTGGGATGAATGAGGGAAGTTATATATATATATATTTTCTTGTTGCAGAGTATTTCATTCGTTTGGGACAGAAGATTTAAAAGAACATTTACCAAAATTCGTTGGACTTGAGGAATGAAGAGTTTGACAAAACGGCCGTGATGCAGCGTGCGGGTGGTGGTATGAATGGTGAGCGGAGAGGGAACATAGGGTGTGGTCTTGCCAACAAATTTTATAGATAAACCACTGGACTCGTGAATTTATCTGCATGAGACAAGCATTCCGATTTTTGATCGCTACATTTTTTTTTTTACATGTGCCTGATTTCTAAATATGTGTATAAGCAACATATATTTTCATAAAAGACCGCAAGAGAGAGTATCTTTTTAATGGCAAAAAAAAAAGCTAGAATCCATGCAGACCGTCATTTGTTCCTATTGTTTAAACCTCTAATTTACGTAATCGTGGCTCCTGCTATCGATCCTGGTCCTCCATGGGCAGCGCATCTACCCTTCGGGCACTGTGATGCGATCATCATCATCACATACGCACACACGCTAACACACAAGTTCGCATGACACATAAGTTGACATGAACAAAAGGCCACGAGTAATCGCACCCACACGGGATGAACAATGCTGTTCCTAAGCAACTGATCCTGGCTGTGTGGGTTTTGCGTGTAGAGGAACTGTGGAACGCTGCAGGGATCCCACTCACGCCGTGGGAGCAAAAAAAAAAAAAAAAAATCTCTAAAAGCACCCCTGTGAACTGTGATCAAGGCTGGTTAGGAGAGGTGGGAGGAACCCACAGGAAGTCATTATTGCTTTTGCACAAGGGTTTGGGTGAAAATGCCTGCTTCAGATTAAAGTGGAGGATTTCTTGTTCAATTTTGGCCTTGGATACTTGAGACTTTTTCATACGTCTTGTTTGAGATAGAGGTGTTCACCAAATTTCATGCCATTTCGGTGAATTGGTGATGATGATGGGGCCCAATTTTTGTCTTTCTTTCCTTGCCCTTTTTCCGTGCAATTTTTTCCCCCAAAAATGTCTGACTCAAACCAAAATGGACGACTTCCTGTTCAATTTTTGCCTTCGGTGCTTGAAATGTTTTAATGCATCCTGTTATATGATAGACTTGTCCACCAAATTACATGTTTATTTTTTTTCCGAACTTTCCAAGCTGCTTTTTCATAACAGTTGCACTCCATGTCGAGACATGATCTTACTTTCCAGTCCCCTTTTTCATTGATTTTTCACCCCCAATTCGGTGCCTTCCTGTTCAATTTTCGGGTATGGATGACTAAGACTTTTTCATGCTTCCTCCTGCAGATGAACATTTGCACGCACTTTCGTGTTGATCAGCGAAACTTGCGTCGGGCGTTAATCTCTTTCTAATGCGCCACTGGCCTCCTTTTCATGGATTCCACATCTCTTTTCCCCTTAAAGTGTTTGTTATTGATGTTTTTCTTACAACTGTGACATCACATGATGAACTACCCAAGATTGCCTGCTTCTTAGGGGTTATTTTCAGCCCAGCGGCTGGATGCAATTTAACTCTTGGCTGACCTTCACTGCTCTCACGCTTACATTTTATAGACCGCTGGAGTGGCTGGCCTTCAGGGTACACCACTGCCACCTACAGGAAAAATCTAAACACACAGTGTGATGCCTGCTTGCTTTCTTTCCACAATCTCGTTCTCATCCGTCCATTTTCTGTGCTGCTTGTTCTCGCCGTTTTGCTCCAACCAACAATCAGAGTACAGAAAAATGTGGACGTTATTGTGGGCTAACTTGATTTTTTGTAATCTGACTGCTTGAAGAAACAGTCCCTTTGCTATTATAATTTCATCTAACCGTAGTCATCGCTACTTTTGGACTGAGCGAAACTGTTTGGCAGGTGATTTTTGACAGCGAGCAGGTGTCTTATCTGAGTGGAAAACTACAGGTTGACGGGACTCATGGAGACGCCTCGTGCGGGGTGGGAACGAGGAGAGGGGGGGTCTCTTCGGTTAGTGGTTGGGTTGGATGGAGTTTCACGTTAAGCGGCAACATGGGGGTCGCTGCTCTCAAAGCTGTCACCGCACCAGCATGACGACGTGGCATCCCCCAACAACAGTAACGCTCACACTGTCAGGATTCCATCACTTACTTCCAGCGTGACCTTTAAGGGAGAAATGCTATGCATTCCCCCCCCCCCCCATTTAAACTGTTCGCAGGTGTGTGACATGATTTCGTTAAAATACCCCAAGGATAGTAATTGTGGTACACCCTGCTAAAATCATCTTTTTTTTTCCTTTTTTTAATTTTTTTTTTTTAACATGCTTGCCACCATGTGACATAAAGGAGACCGGTGGCAGCTGTCAGCACATTATGTTCCCAAACTAAAAATATATCGATTCTAAATAACATTTTTTTTAAATATCTACTTTAAATGAGGAGGAAAAATAGTATATCGTTAATGAGTATTGTTCTGTTCATCTCTATTGCCTGATTTCATTCTGACACACATACTTACCTAAAATCTTGTTCAACGCCTGACATGCGCAGTAGCTCCTCTTCATTGCAATAGATAGGACCAAGGTGGGGCGCTACATTGTCTCTAAATATGTCCAGAGGCCAAAGAGTATCCCCAGACTTGATTATATTCAATCTTAGAGTTTCCACAATGCAGCACAGAGGCCAGTATTTACCATTAGAAAAGTCTCATCAAGACCCCAAGTTATTTTTTTCCAGACGCCTTTTAAAAGGAAGTTGGTGTTTGATACCGAAGGAAAATGAAACTTAAAAGTAAATAAGAAAAAATATTCTGAGTAACCCATTAATGGTAGTTTCTGTGTGTGAGGTTGCTGCAAGTCTCAACAACTCACATGCGTGTGTGTATGTGCGTGTGTGTGTGTGTGCGACATGCAAATGTAAGCCTGCTAGCAATCAGCCCCGGCAGTTAGCAGGTTGACCACACACATTGCAATGCTCCATTTGCCCTGCAGGGATCCTTCATTTTTACATCGGGATTCCATTTATGATTGACTCCCAATTATGGATCTTTATGTTCACAGATTGAAGCAATTCAAGACACAAATTCATTACAATTGAGTTGTTCATTTATGGGTTTAATTGTAATTGAAATGTGTGTGTGTGTGTGTGTGTGTGTGTGTGTTTGTGTGTGTGTGTGTGTGTGTGTGTGTGTGTGTGTGTGTGTGTGTGTGTGTGTGTGTGTGTGTGTGTGTGTGTGTGTGTGTGTGTTTGTGCACGTGTGACTAATGTGCACCTGTGTTGATGCATAAACAATGTAGTGGTGTGATCTTAGCATGATAGCTACATTGACGCATGACTCTTAATGTAAAGACAAATTTATTTCAAATGTGCAAACTTACAGACGTTTAATCCCTGTAACTGTCGTTTGGAGGCCATTAAACGGCAACGAACCATGTTTGGTAACTTCGTATCAAGTCAATTAGCTCAGAAAGTTCATGCTAACTGTAATACAGTGAAAGATATTGGGCTGGTATATCAGTATTATGTATTCCTTTTTTTGTCTTTTACGTGTGTTTAATATTAACAAGTTATTACGCACTAGGCTTTATTTCTAAATGATGTTGCCACCTTTTGCTAATTTGTAAAACCAAATTGGTGACAGATTTATTGGAGTCTTAACAACTATTTTCACTTGAAAGCCCAGCGCAATGGAAATAGAGCAGTGCTAACATCTAGCATAGTTTGCTAGCAATCTATTGGATTCATCATATTTTGGGAATATCTTGTGCCTCATTGGGAATTGCTCAAAGCCTATTGAGATGGGCCGAGCGCTAACATGCTATGCTAACATTTTGCAAAATAGCACCCTGATGGGAGAAAGCACTCTGGTAGCTCAGTAAGGATTTTCCGTCATGCCCTTTGACCGGCTGCTATCTCAAATGAAAACGTGAGGACTTCATCACGAGCTAACATTTTACAAAGCGGCTGTTTTTTTTCTTCAGCTTTTCGTAATTTTTTTTTTTTTTTGTATGTATGTACAAAAACACTAAAAACACTAAAGTAAAATGAAGTGAGTCGTAACGCGGACCTCGGGGGTTCCTCCAAGGCGCAGCGAGCACATGCGGGCCCTAAACAGAGGGCACACTCTCCCTATTGTGTTGTAAACACTTGTCGTCTCTTGGCCGTATTGATCGGCTGATCATATCAGCTCGTCTGCGTGTGCCGCCTATTTACGCAGACATCCACATCAATGGGCGACGTGATGCCTAAACACGTGGCGCGGAGACACACGCACGCTCATTGGGGACCCGCGACGACACACCGAAAGTGTGACGTGGATTAACGGGGCACTATCGGGACCTCGTCAGCTACCCTCCTATCACAATCACGATCGTGACATGCCCCATCATTGGGTGAGTGCTGTCACACTCCAAGCATTCACATTCATGCGGTGTCACGTTAATGTGCTTTGATGGTGTGAAGACAGAAAATGGGGTTCCAAACTTTTGGGGGGGTCCAGCTCACAGTTTATTCAGTCAGGCTTCTTTTCGGGTCTCTTAAAAGCGCTAACTTGGTTGAATCACGGTCGTCGCAGAGTGATGAAACTCTGAGAAGTTTGAAATGTTTTTCACATGACATTCTCAAAGAATACATCCTGCATTTTTTTTCCTTCAACTCCACTCAAAATGCATCAAACAGTTCACATTCTCAAACTGGAAAACAAGCAATAAATCACAGATACAAATATCAGTTTAAGATGGCGCAGCCGTTCTATTCCCACTTATTCCAGGCGATTACGATAATTTCCAGAGTTAAAAATTTGATCTCATAGCCTAATTGGCCAAGTAATTTTTAACGCGTGTTACAAATGTGTTTTCTAAGAATTGACTTATTTTATTGTTTCCTCCAAAAATACAAATAAGACTTCGACAACGACATTGTTGGTCTCATGGTATGTCGAAATGAAAATTCTGCGATATAGTGAGAACCACGCTTTATCAGGTGACTACTGTATAATTTTTGCAGTTTGTATAGTGGTTGTATAACATTTCATCGCATAATACTGAAAGCTGTCCCTCACGTTAATAAGGACTCTGTAATCCTAAAAACTTGATATTATAAAGTCGCTAGAACGAATGACGGAAAAACCCATGATTCCATTTATGTATTTATTTTTTATTCAAAAACAAAAGCAAATTGATACAACTTTTTCAAACAAATCAATAATAAATAGAACCATTCACACAGTGACGAACATTTCAAAAACATCAGAGTCTCTGCTGGAGAACCAGCGAGTTAGGGGCAGCTCCTCCGTGAGGCTCCCCAAGAGTTGAGCCTGGAAGGAGTCCAACTCCGCTTGCTGCCCCTCCTGGAGCTCCAGCAGAGGAGCGTACGTGGTCTCCAGGTCGGTGTACAGTGACGGCGGGGAGAAGTGTGGAGGGTTTGACTGAGAAGATGGGGAGAACACGGCAGGGGCATGAAGAGGAGGAGGAGAAGAAGGGCTACAGGCGTCCCACTGAGGCACCACCGCTCCTGGCGAGTACGCAAAACCCTGAGGAGGAAGAGGAGGAAGGGCCGGCGGAATCACTGACGACTCATCTGGGACCTGCATGTACACGGAGGGCTGAGACGAGTTTTCTGAAGGGGCAGAAAACTCTGCGCCGCAATGCATGCTGGGACAGTTGGGACTGGACTCGGACGAGGAGTTGCGACGTTTCTTGGTGGGTGTCACGGTGTCGGTTTTCCTCTTCCTCTTGCGGCAGAAGTTGCCGTTGTCGAACATCTTGTCGCAGTTTGGGTCCAGAGTCCAGAAGTTTCCTTTACCTGCAAGATGGAAGATCAAGGTTAAAGCGGGGTGGCAAAAACTTGCATCGACCATGTGCCCTTTAATAGGAAACTTCAATATACTGTAGTTGTATCATCGTTGTGGCTGTCTGTCACCGTGGCACCACTGGGTAAATGGTTTCACTTGTATAGAAATCCCTCTGTCAAGGTTTTCACACTGCTTCTTTGTTTGCCCACTGATCAGGAGCAACTGGGCACTCTGTATCTTGCTCAAGGACACTTTGGTATGGTCACAGTATAAGGATCGCTTCGCTCGGGATCAGGATATCTCTCTCAGAATGGAACTTGCAACCTTTGGAGGTGGAGGACGACCACTCTATCACCTGAGCCATGGCACACTCTGATACTTTTGATGCTACGGCTGTTGTTGTGCCCATTGTTCTCGTCCTTCAACACCACACTCCTGTATCCTTTCAGTCTCTAATCTTTGCCCTCTACTCTGTCTTTCCATCTCAACCATATCGGACCGGACCAAGACAGTTGGTTGCCCCACATGAATGAAATGGACTTAAAATTCCCCATCTCGAATGGCCATTGAAAACTACCGTAAAATCTCCACTCTCGCATAACCCTCATTCAGAGAGACACAACATCCTCATCACCTCAACCAGAAAACTCACCAGGATTGTTCTCCTCCCGCGGAACCTTCCGGAAGCAGTCGTTGAGCGACAGGTTGTGCCGGATGGAGTTCTGCCAACCGGCCTTATTGCGGCTGTAGAAGGGGAAGTGTTCGGAGACGTACTGGTAGATCTGGCTCAGTGTCAGTCGCTGCGAGGGCGCGCTCTGGATGGCCATGGCGATGAGGGCCGAGTAGGAGTAAGGCGGACGGGCCAGACGTAGGATGCCCTCCGGTGAGTACCAGGGCCCGCCGGGGAGGAACGGACCCTGGAAGTTGGAGAAGGCGGTCCCACCGTAGTGGTGTACTCCTCTGGACCCGGAGACGAGGCCGAGGTCTGGATGGAGGCACGCCGGTGAGGAGCGGCTAGGCTCGGGTGGAGGTGGGGGGCTGTAGAGGCTGAAGTCGCAGGGATCCACGCCCACAGACGGAAGCTGGGGGAGATCGCAGAGAGGCACGAAGGACGCCATGATGCAACACCTGTCCACAAGCTCGCTACACCTGCACTTATACTCGGATGCACCGCCCACATGCAAGCTGATTGGCTGCTGCGGCGCTCGCGCACACACACAGACATATACACACACTTAGTGGTTGTTAGCAGCTTGAATTCCTGCCCTGGGGCAGATGACAATGACTGATTGAATCTCTTTTTACAGTTTCAGTCGTTATTCATCTGATCAATATCAGATTTATTTTTTTAAACACTTCACACCCCCATCATTAATAGGTCATTAAATGAACATTTCAGGTTTTGAACCCTTTTCCATGAATGTGTGTCAAGACTACTAATTCACCCAATGTAACCATTATCTTAGTTACACTTTGATGTTTCAGGTTATAGTTTTTTTAACTATAACTTGTCCTTCGCTCACCAGATAGTTGTGCCGGCCAAATCTACTAAAAGAATCAGTCGCGAAAGAGACTCTCGGAATGTGAACTGTTACCAAAAAGCCTCGGGTTTAATTTACGCTGACCAGTATGAGGAGATGCGACACACGTTTGCGTGTAAAATGTAAACTAATGTTCTGAAGCAGATCATTCCAAACCGATGAGTATTTGTAATAAAACCAAACAATGCACAAACCGACGTTGATACGAGAACACCTTCATGGTCTGTGAGCGCTGATGCGTGACTGGTGTTGGACTGGGAATCGCGCAGACGAAATTGACGCTTGGCCTTCTTATCAGTTCATATTCACACCTGCGACACCGGTGGGACTGTCTCGCACTCTTTTTCGGGGGATCTTGAAGAACCAATGACGTGCGTCTGTGCGTCAGTTGGCGACAGCGTCGAATCGACACTCGGTGCAGACAAAACAAGACGGGCTGAGCTGTAACTGATGACTGGGATTATACGGGTCCCAACGGTGTGTGTGTGTGTGTGTGTGTGTGTGTGTGTGTGTGTGTGTGTGTGTGTGTGTGTGTGTGTGTGTGTGCGCACACACTCGTATATGTGTATAAGAGAAAGTGAAATTGCTTTGTAGCTAGTACACCGTAAGAAAAGACTACATGATATCCACCACCACCTCTACTACTAATACAGAATTGTTCTAAAACTAAAAGCTGTGCCATCCCTTTTTTGATACAGTGGTGCCTTAAGGTACAAGTTTAATCTGTTCCTGGAACTGAAATCACTTCTATCTCAAATCATCTTTCCACATTGAAATGAATGTAAGTGCCACTAATTTGTTCTACCCCCCCCGAAAAAAAAAACCAACACAAAATGTTTTAACGTGTATTTTAATGAGGAATCATAGCGCTCCATATTATTGTAGGCTACTTGAGCAAAAAACATACAGTAGAACCGCCATCAGATAGAATTTTAAAAAAGTGATAATTTTGTCGTACTTTTTATCATTTGAATGACCATTGTGTTGCTAACTTTTTTCCCCACTGTACCTAATCCATACAATACATGTCTCCACCTCCTTGTAGAGGATAAAGAATATATAAACATGGGTACTGTTCTGTTGAATGTCTAAATGTCTTGCTGCACCGTTTGTGTTCAGATATCCGAGAAAAGGTAACAACCTCCACATAGGTGTTAATTAACACCCCGTGTTCCGATTGAGTTTCCCATTGCATGTTCGCATTTAGATAAGTGGAGGGTATGTAAAGTCACACTCGGATGAAAAGAAGTGACAAATAGAAAGGGAAAAAAAACCTACATTAACAGTAATTCAACCTGTTAAAACCAGAATGGGTCTAAAGTGTTTGACTCCATTATTGTAAAGGTCTCAGTGGGATCATTGCGGTCCAGTCATGTAAATCCCTGCTGGCTCTGACAGCAGACACTGGTTCTGCTGGCCCGAGGAGCGCTTTTTGGTATCAATGAGGAGCAGATGACACTGGGAGTGATATTTGATGATGTCGCACACTGAGGAGAAGGACTACAAACACACACACAGTCACTGAAATTCATTCTACCACATGGATATTGTTCAAGTGTGTCATTCGGTTTACCTCCTGGGCCTTGAGTCCAGTTCCCAGTTGGAACTGCTTGTCCTCGTGGCGAATCTGGATATTGAACACTTTGTTGTGGTAGAGGACCATCAGCGTGTACGGCTGGTTGGACTTCTGGTGGGAGCTGTCCCGCACTAAATATGCCCCGTCCTACACGCGTACACAAACACACACACACACACACACACACACACACACACACACACACACACACACATGAGTTTCTATGGGCACAAGCATAAAAAATAAATAAGATTTTACCTTAAGTTTTATTTAGGTACAGTTTGGGAAATACCAGTGAACAAATGCATTATATGGAGAGCAGTGTGTGTGTGTGTGTGTGTGTGTGTGTGTGTGCGCGTGTGTGTGTGTGTGTGTGTGTGTGTGTGACCTTGCTGACTTGTTTCAAATACCCTTCAGCTTGACCCCTGGTCACTTTACCAACATACCAGCGAGGGTCCATTCCCTATACACATTCGCAAACACAGTTTCCTTGTTCGCTGTGATTGAATAATTAATTGTCATCCCTCCCAAAAATTATTTGAATAAATCATTGTTCCATTACTGTGTAATGTAGAGGAGAAATGTGACATCAAGACAAGCATTACCTGTTTGAGTGAAGGTTTTTGTGGCAGCGAATGAAAGCGGTCTGAACCAGCAAAGTTGCTTCTGTTGTCTGCATGGGCTGCACACACAAACGGACACACATATATTCACCCGAAGATGATATTTTGTCATACTGTTCAAAGTTAGAATTGCAAAAATTATAACTGATGATTCTTTGAGCAAGCTAGTGTGTCGTGTGTCACCTCGAACCCGCGTGTATCAGAAAAATTGCAAACTGGGGATTCCCCCCATCGAAATTGCTAAAATGTCATTCTTGGAGAAGGATGCCCCCTTGTGGCCGCATCAGCAAATGAGCATAAAAGTGAAACGTATTGTGACTTGTGAATCTTTGTACATATGTAATGGACTTCTTACCAGGCTTAAAATTAAGAGAGAGTGAGCCAACAGAAGTGGCACCAGGTGGTAAACTGACAACACAAAAGAAAACCACACTTTGTTTCATGCCAAATGTATACATTTTTGAGTGGATGAAGAAGTCTACACACCCCTGTTCAAATGCTAGGTTTTTGCGATCTGAAAAAAAGCATTCCAAGATAAATCATTCCAAAACGTTTCCACGATTAATGTGACCTAAAGCCTCGACGACTCAATTGAATTTCTTTCATTTTGAGAGAGGAAGTGAAAATAAACACCTGAAAGTGTGCATACGCTTTTATAACCAGGATGTGTCTGTGTTCAGAATTGACCACACGTGATCTCATTCAAACTGGTGTTAAATAAAAGTCCGCGCACACTAAAAAGCCTACTAGAAATTCCGAGCTTTTTTTCTGGCTTAATCGTAGGAACAGTCATATAACATGAATTTGAATGTGATTGGTTCATCTGAACACTGCCCCATCCCAGTTGTGAGAGGGTGTGCACACTTGCGCAATCACATCATTTCAGCTCTGTTTTTGTGTCCGCTCTTGAAAATATATTTTTAATCAAATGAATTGTACAGGTTTGTTTAATTTGGTCTTTTTTTTTTTCTTTTTCAACACAAAAACATGGCGTTCGAACAGGGGTGTGTAGACCATTGAATTCTACTGTATGTGACTTTCTACCTGTCTCCATGGCGACCAGGTGGTGGTGGGCGCGGCGCCTGGTTTTTATGGAGGGGAAATGTGTTGTGTTTGGGTGCTGGAAAGAATAAAAAGCTTTTAATATTTAAAAAAGAAAATCTAATCATCATTATTTGGATTAAATGAAAATGAAGGTTTCTCACCATCGCTGTGTGTTTGCTAGAAGGTGAACGTCAGATAAAATACTTTAGTCCACAGATCATCTATATATTTTTTTTAAATCAAAATCTTACCTGTCTCATTCCGTCAAACCTGTAACAGGAAATAATGAGATTAATCGTTCAACAGTGAATTAATTATGAGCGAAAGGTGGTCAGGCCAACCTGCTGGGAGGAGGAGGCCTGACAGAGGAGTTGCTCCTGCCAACGGAGGCCGAGGAACAAGGAGGAGGCCCGGGAGGTTTGGGCCTAGCGGGGGGGGCAAGGACATCCGCCTGAGACCTGGAGACAAGCGCACTCGTCAACAAAACACAACAGCTGATAATGATGGTTTATGGCACTCATTTTATCTTTCCAACCACAGGAATTCCAGTCAGGCTGAACCCTTGTCACATGATCACAGCGACTGTCACAGAGTCATGTTGACTTCCTGTTTTGGACAAATATGAGCAGAACTTTTTGTGCGTTGGATGCATTACCTTCGGGGTTGTGCAGGCGGCTGTCACAGAGAAAAAGAGGATTTTTTTTTTCATGGAAGAAGTATATATTTTTGAGTGAGAGGCACCCCTTCATTTTAATTTTCACTTATGTTTAATCGAATAAAACAAAATAAACACCCACCCTCTCTTCTGTGTTGGGCCCTTTAGACATAAGAAAAAAAAACAAATGAGGTTCAATACACGAATATGTTCAATCTCAATATGAGCGACAAATAAGTATCTGGCTCCAAAATACCTCGAATGGGGGATGTGTTTCGGCCTGGTTTGTTTCCACGGAAAATCTGCGGTGGCCCCGGAAGCACTAAAACATTGCGACATGAATTCATGTACGATTCGTGATGCCGATCAGCAGTGATGAGTCGCAGCAGTTGTTACTCACGCTTCGCCGCTGGTGCTGGTTGTCTTGCACCGTGCGGTGAGTGATCTCGATTGGACAGCGACTCACCCGGCTGCAAAATATTCAATGGATATCGCATTAATGATATTGGCGGTTGTTATCAAGCATGATGCAAAACTGCCAGTAAGTTAAAATTGCAAGCTGCAATGAAAGTGCATAGATTTCCTGTGAATCATCCGGCTTTCCTGCTGTGGTCAAATTCCTCACAATCTTTAATATACAGCCAGAATGAACATGACTGCTGACATTTTGAGTAGGGGAGTTTGTTTGCATGTTTGGGTACACCAGTATGAGTCTCACCAAGCGGGGCGACAGAGGTGGAAGTGAAGAGACCGGTGGGCGAAGACTCACTGCTGGCGGCGGGCCTCTGGAGGACACATGGTTGTCCATATTATCTGATGGTGGAGGGTGGGGGGAGGGGTGACAAAAAAAATCACACATACATTTCAGAATTACACTTGGAGGACATGTTGAAAATAATAAATTAATCTCCAAGAAATGTGGAACTACTACCAAAATGCCACAAGATGGCGACAAAGCACTATTTTTGTTAACTCAAACTCCTCACCCCAACATAGTTCTTTATCAAAATGGCAGCAAAGCATTACTTGTGTTAACTGAAACGCCTCACTGTACTTTAGCATAGCTCTTTGGCACGTGAGATGTCGGTGCTGCCAAAAAAAAACCAAACAAACAAAAAAAAAAACTCAGCAAAGATAACAGCAAGGCAATAGTTGGTCCTGAGCACAAAAGCAGCGAAAAGGAGAATTTGCCAACGAATAATGGTGGCTCAAAAAAAAAAGTCCAAGAATCATTGAATGGGAATACCGAACCACAAAGACCCAATGTTTCACTGCAGAGGCCCTTAACACAAATATTGTGCCATTTTGTCAAAATATGGTGCAATTTCAAGACCGTTAAAGCTACGTTCAGCATCCTACCAATGTAATCGCCTTCTCCGCAGGTCACGGCGGGCAACAGCTTGTGAGTTAGCTCCTCAGAGGGCTCCGTGGGAGGCGGTTCGTAATTGTCGGCCCAGTCCGTGTCGTCGTTCGCTGCGTCGTCATCGGTGCTGTTGCCGCTCTCATCGCCACCGCTGTTTGGATTCTCATAATCGGGATCTTCATCATCCTGAAGACACGTTTGGGACCATGTTCAAGGTAGAGGTCCAGATTCTTTGTTTAGTGTCGGAAGTGTAGATTTTTCAGGTGTGTGTGTGTGTGTGTGTGTGTGTGTGTGTGTGTGTGTGTGTGTGTGTGTGTGTGTGTTTTTTTCGGAGTGTTTATTGAACTCACAAACTCGTCATCATCCCAGCCTTCAACATCAGGAGCTGTTGGAGAAAAAGTCTTGGCAGTTTGAAACTTCAAATGGAAGGTACAGTAATCACCCGGGAGGGAGGTGTGGGAGGGGGGGGGGCATTTTCCGACACGTATTGAAGTGAAATTACTATTTTTTTAAAAATTCATAATACACACGATATACACGATTACTATCAATATGCTATGACTTCTGAAAAATATAGATGATTACCGGAAGAGACACTGAGAGGCAGTGACGCAACAGAAGTGGCGCCAAGAGGCAAACTGTCAAATAACAAAAAGAAAAGAGTGTATTTATTCACTTATTAGCGATAGTCTGAACCTTTGGGGGCATCTGGTGACTCTCTACCTGTCTCCATGGCGGCTCGCGGGTGTCGGCCGGTGGGGCGGAATCTTATGGAAGAGGGGTAATGTGTTGAGTTTGGATGCTGGAAGAAAATCTCAAGGGTTTAATATTTAATAATTCATCTGGCTTAGTTGGACTGAAAAAAAAAATTCTCACCATCATTGTGTGCATGCTAGAAGGTGAAAATAAGATCATAAGATGCTCGTAATGCAGAGAAAATAAAACGCATGTCAAAATTGAATTTACCTCCCGAATACCGTCAGTCCTGTAAGAGCAAAGCACACACAATGATTAGCTCAGACAACAAACGGCTGATGACGAGTGAGCGGCCTACCTGGGAGGAGGAGGCTTGACGGATGAGTTGCTCCTGCCGATGGAGGCCGCGGAGGAAAGAGGTGGTACAAGAGGCGTGGACCTGGCGAGGGCAAATCCGACAAAATGTTTCAACATTTCTGAAGAAACATAGCAACACAGCGTTTGCGTTTACGCGCTTGCTTACCTTCGAGAGGGTATACCTGGCTGTAACGCACAACGAAAAATACAAGAATGACTATCTGGACACATTTGTGAATAGGAAAAAACGTGAATGAGTTCAAGTTCATTCAAAAATAGGAACACTCACCCTCTCTGTTACATTAGAACCTGGTAAGATAAACAAGAAGAAAAAAAAAAGCATCTCTCAAATGCACTTTAGTTTTGTTTTTGGCTTCATTGTAATGACTAAAAGAACCTCCCAAAATTTGGGAGTTTTCCAGCGCGATTGGGTAATAATCTGATGGTCTTTGAAATTCGCTAAATTGGGGTATACCTTGAATTGGAGAGGAATTACGGCCCGGCTTGTTGCCACGAAAGATCTGCGGCGGTCCTGGAAACGCTAAAAATCACAACATGATGTTGATAATGAGTGTAACCAATCGCAGAAAAGCAAAATCTAATATGACTTGAATGTCTTTTTTTTTTTTTTTTTTTTTTTTCTTTACTCACTCTTCTCGGATGCTCGTCTCGAAGAGTGGGGAGAGTGATCTCGACTTTTCTCAACGGGCTGCACAAACACCCCCGCCCCCCAAAAAAATAAAAAAACACTCATCAATATATGCCATGTCCACTCTATCAAAGTGAAATATCAAATTTATTTAATATTGAAGTCAAAATATTAAAGACTCACTACCCGAGGCGACAGCGCAGGGCGCGATGCCACCGGTGGGCGGGGGCGGACGGCAGGCGGTGCGTCTCGAGATGACGCGCCTTTGTCCCGGTTATCTGCAGGGCCACAGAGGAGACAGATTCAACTCAGTCCTGCTTGTTGCCATGGTAACAGATGAAACCATATATAATGTGCGGCGACAACAGAATCGCGTCGTCCTGAATCCGACAAACGTCAAATATTACCGATGTAGTCTGTGTCTCCCAGGTGCACGGCGCTGCGCAGCTTCTGCGCCAAGTCCTCCGCGGGCTCCGAAGGGGGAAGTTCGTAATGCTCGGCATCGACCCCGTCCAAGTCGTCAATGGGTTTCTCGTAGTCACTCTGGCTGCTGTCCTCGCCGCCGCTATTGGGGCTCTCGTAATCGTTGACGTCGCCGTCCTGAAACACAACATGGCCAGTCAATATGAGTTAATTGGTGCGATTCATGTCCTCTGTCATTGGGGGTGAAAAAAAAAAAAACAACTTACAGAATAATTGTCACCCGAACCTTTAACATCACGAACTGTCAAAGATGGGAGATATCACATTATTAGCAGCTAAAAATTGGGGAATTCCACCTCTAAAATAGGACAAAACCTCAGAAGCATTGCCCATCGCGTTACATAAAACATGAGGTCGCTGTAGTTTTTACCTGGTTTGGGTTTCTCGTAGTCACTCTGGCTGCTGTCCTCGCCGCCGCTATTGGGGCTCTCGTAATCGTTGACGTCGCCGTCCTGAAACACAACATGGCCAGTCAATATGAGTTAATTGGTGCGATTCATGTCCTCTGTCATTGGGGGTGAAAAAAAAAAAAAACAACTTACAGAATAATTGTCACCCGAACCTTTAACATCACGAACTGTCAAAGATGGGAGATATCACATTATTAGCAGCTAAAAATTGGGGAATTCCACCTCTAAAATAGGACAAAACCTCAGAAGCATTGCCCATCGCGTTACATAAAACATGAGGTCGCTGTAGTTTTTACCTGGTTCATGAAATTTAGCGGTCAAAGTTCTGTGATGGAGAGAAGGAGCATTCATTTAATGAGCATTATTTGTAACGGTCCTATTTGCAAACAAAACGATACAGTCATAAAATTATTTCATCAAGATTGAAACAGTTTGTGCATCATGATGTTTCACTGGGCATAGTGCTGCTCATTCTAGTATGCATGACTTGACCAATAGGGGGCAGTAAAATAAATACAATGTGCATATTTGATGAGTAAACTGAAACAGCATGAGTCCTTTTTTACAGAGAATAAAAAAATATATGTCCGTGAGTATTGTTGGATGCTCCGCCTGCCCATGTTGCTGCTGTTTGTGTTCAAATGTAGATGGTCAAAAACGTGTAATGATGTCAAATCAATGCTAGTTTCGTGAACCCCCGTCTCTGCCGTTTTGCATTGCATGTTAGCTTCAAGCAAGCAGACCGTTCAAAAGGAAAAAAAGTTAAAGATGCACAAAATTGTGTCTTCAATCGTATGAGAGCTCATTTGATTTCCATTTTAAATGTTGACCGAAACAGGAACCCACTTTTTACCAAACAGGGATCGTTTTTCCTCCTTCTTGCTAATGTCGGCACTCAGCTTGGAAATAATCCTGTTCGGAGACACAGACACGAAAGTCGCTTTCACCAATGGATCAGAATTGAGTGAAAATGCTGTTGCTTTTCGGTGCACCAGCAGGGAATGAAAAAAAGCTTACGGCGAGTGAAGTTTGGGGAATTTTTGCAGGTCATTCTCACTTAGGTTCTGCAAACAGAAAACAACATATTGTCACGACGACAGCCGTTAAAACAATTCAATTCCTTTTGAACGTGTCGTTGCAGGTTTTTCTCAGCTGCCCGTTAATGCATCACGAACAGTCACAGCACAGATGATCAAACAAATGGGCGGCGGATGCAAAATAACTTTTTGTCCCAAACAAGCAATGTAAGTTGTGTAAAACTGTTGCGTATGTAGCCATTTTATGATAAATTAAGAAGTAACGTAAACATAATAATGGGGTCGAGGAGTGTGGATCTCCTTGCAAACTTACCACAAATCGCATTCCGTTGATGGAGTTCTTCAACACAGTTCTATCACAGTCGGCCAGATTCATCTGCAACACACATTTGGGGCCGTTTCACAAAGTCAAATCTCCTCACCTTTATATTACCTCTCGTTAACATTGGTGGGATACATCATCGGGTCAAAGAGGAAGGAAAACGTACTTCTTTTCAAACACAGGAAAAGACAACACTCCATACTTCCGAACTAGCGTCGAGATTGCCGTCGTAAATCTCGAGCATGAAGCCACACTTTACCAGAAGATGAAGAAAAATACACTTTTATTTTAGCGGCATTTTGGAGCAACTGGAAACGTTACATGGGACAGCTGGTTGACTCCAAAGTCAATGAATGTGAGTGTTCATGCCTGTTTGTCTAACGTGCCCTGCGCCCGGGCCTCTCACCCGAGACGTCATCTCTGACATGCTCCAGCTGACCCACAACTGACATCAGGATCAGTACGACAGAAAACAGTTGGATGTTTTTTAGCGTTTGACAGAACTGCACCGTGGGTCAAGTGATTCCCTTCTCTTGGCAAGTGTGATCGCATTTTATTGACATTTTAATGACAAACATTGAACCTGACCTTCCTCAGGTATTCGGCCAGCTGCTGCGGGCTCCACTCCATGACCTCTGACCGATATGGCACTCTGGCGCAATTCATCCTACGTCCTCCTCCTCGCCACAGAATACTTCCAAGTAAGTTAATTTGATGGGGCCTCAGAATCGAGTTCTTCTTTTAGGCAGTGCCCTTAAAACAACCTAAACTTCAATCTCATCCAGCGGTCTCCTTCCTAAATGAAGAATCGCTGAAGTGTTCTCGAGCTTCCATATAGTCGCCTAGGCCGACATGTCGAAGTGGAACCAATATGGCTACCTTCGTTCTTCTTGTCTCCTTCAACTTGGTGTGTTTGTCAACGTCTCTCTCGCTTGCTCTTTCGCAACCTCAGAGGAAGTGACAATGCAGAGGGGAGGACAGTGGAAGACGCAGGCAGCATCTTCCTCCTCCACCCCCTTACCCCCACTCCAAGTCTCTTCACCACAAAGCGGAAGAGCGGGTGGGTGACTTTGACGACTGAGTCTTTGACTGAGTCAGCAGCCAAGACCCATCACACGGTATATTTTGACCTCAATTCCACTGAACGTTACAGGAACTTTTAGTTCTTAGAAGCATTGTGTCTAGAGTGAATCTCTGCACATTTGCCATTAGACTTTCACAAATTTGGTGGGGGGGACCTACTTCCGTTATTCCGTTGAAAATCTCATCTCGTTGCTACTCAGGCCAAAGTAAATGTATTACTTTGGCGCCATCTGGTGGAATCTCGGTTGTTGTTCGGGTTAATTCATCGATCGTAATGATGTCCTCTTTTGTTGGCTGTTCTTGAATGCACCATGCGCACAAAGTAAAACTCATTATTTATTCTAATGCGAAAATGCCAAAAGGGGAATGCTAGTATATTAGCGTATATCATTGATGGGCCACACATGAAGGTCGTTTGTTCATGTTGGAAGAATTTACCTACCAGTAGACAATATAGGTGTTTATGTAACATGGGTTTGAGTATTTGGTGACCTGAAATAACTGCTTTGCGTTTTCCCACCGATGTTTGCCTTTGCATTTGTCGTGGGAGTGTTTTTCCTCTGAGCTCAGTCACTTCAACCAAAAAAAAAAAAAAAAAAAAAAGACATTTTGACATTTAGAGCACATAGGTGGGTTGTTGCTTTGTTGACACTGAAAGTCACCACCAGCATCGGCATTTCAAAGGAGTTGATCTGAAGTAAATGTAAATACAAGTATGCAGAAAAAATTCCCTTGGTCTACTTATGTAATTGCTGCTGGTCTCGAGCCTTCGGTGTTGCCCATTGATAACCTGAATATACAAAATCAATGTCTGGAAGAAGGCATTTTCAGCAGTCGCTGTAATACCTATTTTTCGTTTGACTCTTCTTATATATTTGTGGCCTTTAAGTGTTTTTCATGCTACTCAGTGAAATGATGACTTAACTGCTGCGTTGTAGACAAACGCGTGTTTTGATCTGCATACAACATACAACAAAGTAGATCATGTGGAATAAGTAATGCCTGAAATAAAAGTGCTCCATAAATGTTTCAGATCATTTAGTCGACAACCGATTAAAAAAAAAAAATCTTGTTTATTCAAATCAAAAACTTGCTTGAAACAGAAGAAAACTTGACAATATACAGCAAATAAGAGTTTCTTGACAGAAAAATGAATTCTGCAGTCACTGACATCCATGTTTGCATGTTTTGCATGATAAATATTGGATAAAAACTTGGTGAGAATGACTTCTAATGAAGAAAAAAAAATTGTGTGATAACATTCCAATAACTGATAGAATGTTGGTCTTATTTCTGTTGAACCGGGGTGCGTCACCTGCAAATGAACACCCTGTTCAATTTAAGTTGGATTTTCAAAGTAGCCAAAAAAAAAAAAATATGGGTGTGATGGGATCTAACTGGCCCAAAAAGAAAGATAATTTTGGGGAGAATCTGAACATACTGGTGAATACTAACTCCGCGCAGCAGGACTCTATAGTTGTCCTTCCATCTCACGCGCGCCTCCGTTCAGGGCTCTCCTCCCATGACGGCATCACCAGACTTGCTGACTCGACGGCCGTGATGTCCTTGAAGTGTCAGTGACTCTTTTTAGAAGACCCGAACCCTGAGAAACCCATGACAGCCGCCATTTCGTCATCATCCTCAAAGTCCCCGTCATCCTCGGCCCGACGCTTCCTCTCTTTCAGTTTCTCCTTCTTGTAGGCCTTTGCCTTCTCCTCCTGAACATAAACACACACACATTGATGTTACAATCTACTAACGTCCATCCATTTTCTTTGCCTATTGCTTTGCTAGGACACAACGTTTTGAGCCGTCATACATACTTTCCTCTCCTATTTATTTTCTGGTTATGTAACTGTATTACAATAATACAAAGAGAGGAAATTTATTGACGGCATTCATGCACTTTGAGATTTGTTCACTCATTCTTGCGTTATGGATTGACTTCTGCCTCTCGTGACCTCTTCTCGCAGCTCCTTCATGCGCTCCTCAAAGTCGTACTCCTTCTGCTTCTCTTCCAATTTCTTCTTGTTCACCTCGAAGCGCTTCTTCACCTGGTCCAGAGACGACCGCTCAACTCTCATAGACATGCCGAGGTTCCTCTGATCTGCACAGACAAACATACGCCCATGTACCTAAATGCTTCACAAAAATCATGCTTCAATAGATTTTCCCAATAAGCTGACTCACAGAAGTGGGAATCGACATTTTGTTACTGTACTTAAGTAGATTTCTCGGGTATCTTCTGATACCGGTCTTTTTATTTTATTTTTTTACACCCGAACCCATACTTCGACTTTAAGTACAGAGTGGGTGCTTTTACCACCTCTGCTGACTTAAGTGTAAAAAGTACTCACGTTTTTTGCCATTGATGTGATCCAGGAAGTTGATGGAATCTTTCACCACGCAGTCACAAACGTTGCAGTAGTAGCTGAAAAGAGGATAGAACAGCTGGATGATATATATCCATTTTGTCTCCATATCTCTAGGACCAAATCATAAATACAAAAATTCATTCTTCAATGAGGCCATTCAATTCTCCGTACCCGCCCATCTCAGCCTGAGGGGTTGTCTTGGTGATAACGATGGTCTTCCCCAGTTTGGACTCCAAGTCCACTTTGTAGTCTCGATGACGGAGATTCTCCCGCTTGATTGGCGGCGCGATTTTCCCTAAGGGGGTGATGAGTTTATATAAGTTTGCTGATTTAACAGCAGTGTCTCACGCCTAACGTGTCAGGATTATTTACATGTAAGTTTTTTTTTTTAAATGACAACTCACCATCCCTGCTTTCTTTTTCTCGCTCCTCAGTGAGACGCTTCTGAGCAAGATTCTCATATTCGTCTTTGTCCCACTTCCGACGGAAGTCATTCTTACTCGACTGGAAGAGAACCACGGGGGTCAGTTACATATCAGGCACAGACAGAACAGTACAAAAATATAGCAACACGTTTAGAGGTTATGCCTGTCGCACAATTAACTACTATACAGTACTAGGTGGCAAAAGAATACCTGGTACAAGTTTGAAAACAGTGAAACCGGTGAACGAAGCAACGTTGCTGTTCGTGCTGTTGAGACTCAGTGATCACAAACAATAATATTAAATGGATGATCTTTAGTTTTACAGAGCGATTCATCACAAAACAGTCTAATCAAATACGTACGATAGAACTTGAGTTACCGATTGTCCTTTATTTGTTGGCGTAACAACTAACTGCATCTATAAGCGGAAAGCCAACATTTTAATTCGATCTTGAGTACAAATGTTTCTGGTATGTCTGAAGGGCTTACACTCTTTGAGTTGCCGACAGAACGCAGATCAAGGCGCAAATCAAGAGACAAAAACACACCACCCATAAAAAGGGCACATTGATGTCCTTATTAACAAATCACAGGTCAGAATGTAAACCATACAAATAAGGCAGTGTAAAAAATACAAACCCCGCTGCCAGACGCCATCTTTGCGACAATTTCCTTTGCGAAGAAGTCAGTGTTTACATTTGGGGAGGCTGGCGCCACCTGGTGCATTGGAGAATAGGTGAATTGTTTTAAATCATAGTAAATTAAAAAAAACTACATTATTAATTTGCGCGCCCCACCAAGGCGTCTCAATATGTAACAAAAGGTGGGAACAACAAACATAGGAACGCATGCAGCCTATTATTTTTCCTGTTAATGTTAGTCTGTATTCTAAATGGCACTATGGTGCGCGCCAGCCCACTTAAGATATTTTTATATTTTAACGTTTTGAAAACTGCGGCAGGCCACGCCCTCTGCAGGTGCATCTCATTAAAGACGCTGCGAAAAGGTAACATGGCGCCTGTTCGTGTCAAAGCGACGGCGCCATTTTCAAAACTGCCATGTCACGCAGCGGAGTGGAAACTGCGGCCCAGAGCCCACTGCTCTCCTCCAGGTTGGTAACGTATCTCTGTGTACACTGTCTTATTTATATATCTCTCATTTATCTCCACGGATACGAGAACCCGGAACCGTCGGCAAAGTTAGCGCTCACGTGGCCACCCGACACTCCCACATTACAGTTGAGTCTCAACTTGAAACGCAAACTGTCCATGAGATAGGGGGGATAAACCTAATCATTTTAGGTTTTTTTAAGAATGCCTACTAGATATGTGTACACGGGTGCGACGACGACGCGTGACCTAGAAAAGCATTTGTAAGCAAGACAAATATGACTACTTGTATTTCCGTTCCAGTGCTCTGCATTTTTAATGGCTCCAGGAGGTCCTCTGTGGAGACTTGCTACAAAGATTTTAATTACATTAGTGGATGTGTTGTTTGACTCTCACTGTAAAGCAAAATCTGTTATATTGCGCCCGTAGACGTAATAATTCATCCCATTTGAGATAAATTGCCTCAGATGACAAAATGACGCAACGGTAGGGGTGTTCACAGGGCAACTTTTGCTCCGGTGCTGCGCCCGGGCAACCCCAATAGAGCGTTAACACGTGCAAAGTTACACCAGGGTACGCCCTGAAAACAGCTTAAACCGGAGCAAATTTAACCTTGCTCAGGGAGGTGGTTCAAAAATTTGCTCCGGAGCAAATGCTCGTTTGCGGGGCGGCACCGATGTAAAATGGTGCGTGTGAACGCTAAAGGGTTAAAAATTTGCTCCGGAGCAAATGCTCATTTGCGGGGGGAGTAGCCTCGCTATGCATGAGAAGAGTTGATTACATACGGCTAGAATGCGTTGCTTTCGTGCTCTGTTGTACTTCCGTCATCTTTCCTTTTGTAGGAGACTGGACTGTCTCGGAGTTGTTTGTGTAGTTTGTTCCTCTGTTGTGTAAGATATATCGCAACAAAATACATCGGTGCAGCGCCGGAGCAAATGTGTGCCGTGTGAACACCCCTAAAGTCTCCGGTTGGTCTTTGCAAACGGAAGTATGGCAGGATGGTTTTGAGATGATCAAAGTTGGAACTGTGAATGTCTCTCTTTTCGGGAAATTGCACGTTTTGATTTTAGGAGCGGCTGCTCTGACTTGACTTCTGTTCCCAGTTTCTGTTTCAGCCCGCGGTCATGCATTTGTGCAAAGGGCTGGTCGACGGCCATGTGGAACGGCCTCCCCGAACCACTTGTGGCTGCTGGTTGCTCTTCTGCCCCCGAGCCTTGGCTCCTCCCTGGCTGCAGTTCAGTCTTTGACAGCCTCGTCAGGTGAATATGTACACTTGTGCCTTTTAGAATTACGAACTAAATTTATTTAAATATGAAATAAATTTTCCCAATTGAAATGCTGTTAAAGGAAAAGTATCAGCATTTTTTTTTATCTGACTCATTTCTTTCCATATAACAAAAACAGAATCCGAACACAGTTGTGTAGACTTTTTCTACCTATTTCATACATTCCCAGTGGAATACTACTGAAAAAAATGACAATCTGAGGATTAAACATTGTGTAGTAAAACACAAATGACCTGTAGTCAGAAACCGACACACAGTTCCTTTTTGAGATTTCAAAACTTGACTCTTCCTGCCCTGGTTGCAGTAACGTCTCTCCCATGCCGATGTCTCCAGCGACAGTCAGCCCGCGAGGAGGGGAGAGATCTGCCAGCAGCAAACCACGCAGGTTTAATTGGATTATAATCTTCAGGGTTGCAGCTGTAGAATTTTCCGAAGTATATTTTGCACTTTTATGGGGTCCAGGACGTCCATCTTGGAGCGTTGCATTCTCAAAGTGGCCACCAGCAGCGTTGCCGTGGGAACGGAAGATCTGGACAAGAGGTTTGATTCACGTCACGGCTTCCTACTGTCAAAGCGCTTACATTTTTTGTTTTTTCTCCATCTCAGCAGGGCTTCGCTCACTCGCTGCTACCCTCGCATCCCAGACCCAAACAACACGGAGACTAATGCTGCGGTTCTCAAGCGCCGACAGAAGCAAATTCTCTACGGCAAGAACACGAGTGGCTACCAGAACTACCTGCAGCAAGTCCCCAAGTAAGGCCTACGTTATCACGGGTCCAAAGTTGAGTTTGAAGATTATTCTTGCATATCCACCTGTAGCCAATTTATGCAACAGAGTACTGTGATTTGCATACTTCTTAGTTTTTGTCTCACAATGAGAGAATATCAAACCTCCCTCGCTCAGACACATGAGAGACCCGAAGCTCCACCCATCCACCCCCAACAAGTACAGGAAGTACAGCAGGCGCTCCTGGGACATGCAGGTTCGTATTTGGCGACGAGCACTGCACCAGTGGGACCCGCCGAGCGACGCCCCGTCGGACACCTGCGACCTCGCTCTTGACCCCGTGGAGCAACTGTAGGTAGAGCTCAAGTGAGATTTGAGCGCCACGCCGACCGCATCAACTGCGCGGTATTCAGGTGGTGGTCGCTGTATTTTTAGTTTTGGCTGTGAAATGGCATTCTGGCAGGCAGAACCAGCTGGCAAAGATGACCTCTGACTTGTGTGACGATGGAGGAGAGAAGCAGAGAGAGAAGGAGACCCTGGCGGCCCCGAAGGCCTCCTCTGTGTCTCCCCTGTCAGCCGACATGTCGCCGGAGCTGCCTGGCGCCTGGAATGTTCCACTGTCTCCGGTAATGTCATGCGTTCAGATTGTGTGTGGGGGGGGGGGGTGATTTCAGGATGAACCTAAAATTAATTACAATTCACAGAAGTTGATTTGACCTTTTTTGAATGTTCGCCCGACTGTTATTTAACTTAATTTTGCACAACTCGCTGTTCTCTAATAAATGTCATTCTTAATGCCACATTTCAATCATGCAATTAATTAACATGGTAAAATCAAAGGACTTTTTAAAAAATCCTTTTTTTCAGTGTTGGAAACATGCATTCAGAA
Organism: Hippocampus comes; assembly: GCF_001891065.2. Lineage (NCBI taxonomy): Eukaryota > Metazoa > Chordata > Actinopteri > Syngnathiformes > Syngnathidae > Hippocampus > Hippocampus comes. Next base: position 186,378 of record NW_017805406.1, read on the forward strand.
TTCTGGAGATGTTTGAATTTTTTTCCGGTGTGTTGTAGTGAATTTTAGATGAATCCAGAAATTTTACCCCGGAAGGATATTACCCCTAATTTTCTATGAGTGATGTACAGTATTTGTCCACGTCGATCCAACCTGCTTCTCCAAATGTCCCCAACGCTTGCCCCCAGGAGCCTGAGAGGAGCCGCCTACCTCCTCGCTCTCCCCCTGGCCTCAGCTGCTCTTTCAGGATTCAGCTGACCAAAAACAACATGGCCGACTGGCTCCAGCTCGAGGATGAGCACGCAGGAGGTGAGAGCACAAAAAAACGCACGGAAGAGTAAATGAATATGTCACTGGAGTGGACGGTGCTTCTTGCTGGCAGTAGTATGTGCTTTTGTCACGATTGTGGGATTGAGCGAGAGAGAAAAGCAAAGCTTTCTTTCTTTCTTTCTTAGCATTTTGTTTCCTTGTAGATTTCAATGCTGATGATCAACGGGTCCCTACGGTTTCAGACCAGTTCTTATGGAATCACTACTGATCGTCCCTTGCTGCAACGAGCCTGGTTAGGTCACTGAGCAAGTTCATCGTCAAGATGCTGAATTACGTTGTGTGGACTTTAATCTTCTCTGTGTGTGTTTCCAATGTTTGGCTTTTTAAGAACACTGAGGATTTGTTATAAAATAAGAGAGGCGAGGGGTGTTTTTTGTTTTTTTTTGTTCATTTTCAGCCCTGGACAGAACAGATGAGTAATGCATCCTGGTATCTGACGGAGGTCGACTTGGCACTTTGACCTGAGCAGTTTTCTATCATTTGCACTTTTGTGTTAATTGCACTTTGTCACCCGCGCTGTGTTCTCGAGGTACACACAAAGTTGCTAAACTTTGTATTTAAAGTCACTGTTTCTTTTTGCTGTCACTTTCTGGCCTCTGTAGAGGCTACTGGTTTTGTTTTTTTCATTTTTGTCCACGTTCACCTCTGTTCTGATAAGGGTCCCTTCACCATCTTTTTTTTCCTTTTTATTTGTTATGTAACGTATGCTGCTTTAAATACTGAAAGCAAAGCTGAAACTAATAAAGATGTAAATAAAGTGTTGAAATAGATGTCGTTTGTTTTCTTTTATTTAAATCTGTTGCGCTCACACAGTAGCTGGAAGTCATTGAAGCTAGATTTCAAAAGATGTACAGCATCATGTATCTGCATCATTTGAACAGTTTTCCCATTATGACTGTACTACTGAGTACTTAATAGATTCTCTGTGCTACCTGAAAGAATCACTGAATTTAATGTCAATACAATTTACATTTAAAACATGACCTACAATAAACCTGAAACTTGTTGCTTTGCACACAAGCTGTCAGAATTTTTTCTTTTAAATCCAGACCAGTATATTTTAACTGCAGTGTAACTTTTTACATAACAATGTCAGTGGTCAAATTGTAAATGTTACAGTGGCTTGCAGTATGGTGCATCATGTACACATTTGCTCAGTTTTAAATTGCACTCTTTCTACACTATCACCTTACTCGACATAGTGTACTTTTATTTTGTGTACAGTAGTAGAGAGGCTCCAACCGAGTCAATCCTTAGCCAATAAAAATGATTGTCATATTTTGTTTGGTTCAGCGGGCATTTGATATACAACAGTTTAAAAAAAATGTAAATAAATGGCATGTGATGCTAGTGAGGAAGGGGGGGTGATGTGTAATCCCGCCCCTCCCCCCCCTCCCTCCTCACTGCCACCGTAAATGTTATTTATGAATGCCTCGCCGCTCGTGTGCACGTACAAATCTGTATCGTTATGTTTTAAATAATCGGACGACACCGGGCGTCGATCGTACAGGGGGCGACGATTTTCTCCGTGCCACGCGTGCACAGACGATAATTCATTGCGGTGGCTGCTTTTTGGATGCTGAGCTCGGCGGCGGCGGCGGCGGCGGTGGTGGCGGTGGCAGCGGCGGGTTGTAGCGGTGCGTTCGCCTCCGTAATCACGTTGGGTCAATACGCCGAGTAACCGAGGGGGCTGACCGATGCACCCGGAGAGGGGGCTCTCCGACGAGGTAAGTCTGCCATCCATCCGTCGATGCGGCCGTGAGTGTACAACGTGCCCGCTTGTTTTGCGGTTCCGTCTGGGGTGAGAGGAGGGTGGAGGTGGTGGTGATGGAGGGGAGGGGGAGCTAACAAGCCCGGACATATCCATCCCGCAGCATCCCGTCGTGTTGTCCTCCTCTTTCCAGCTACCATCTTAAACCAAATATACGTGAAATGACATCAGAGGGGATGTTAATTGTGACTCTTTGGTTTTTATTTACACGGGAAAAGGCAGAGCTCTCCGACGGTGGATGGGAACGTCCCCGTCGGATATTTACAGTTGCGGCTAACCGCTGCTAGCTTGGTGCGGGGCTCGCTTTGCTTAGCGGCCGGTTGGGCTGCCTTGCTAGTCCCGCAGTGCAGCGGCCGGCTGGGGCGTGTGTGGCAGGCAGCAAATCGCAGCTCGTCGGCATGTTTTCTAGCAGTTTAGCGGGCGAATGTAATCCAGCGTCGACCTTGAAAGTTCTAACGAGATGACATGTTATTTATAGCTAGCGGGCTGCTCAGGTGTGTGTGTGTGTGTGAGTGTGTGCGTGCGTGTGCCTGTGCATGTGTGTGTGTGTGTGTGTGTGTGTGTGTGTGCGATCACTAACCAACGTCGTACTACGCCTTTAAAAATCCACGCGAATCATCTCCATTATGAATCGCCTTCTCCCGTGCAGCGTTTAAGAAAAAGCTCAAAATGACACCGTCCCGTTTACGTTCCTGTGAACGACAATTGGCAAGAGGTAGCATCCTCCGTTGAAAACAATGGGAAGGGTTAGCATCGAGCTAGCTGCGGCGGCCTCATTGCTTTTGGTATTCTCAATTAAATCTCAGCAAACAAACACATAGCAAGTGTTGGGCAACACTGATTTTATCTCTTTATATGTGAAACGAGGGCGGCGCATCAGCCTCAAAGTTCTGAGGGTGGGGGTTCAAATCTGTTTTGGACGTTCTCCTGGTGCTTGTTTTCTCCGTCTCATTCTCTACAAGTACTGTACGACTAATGAAGCACTCGATGTAGAATCTTATGAATTTATGACAGTATACTTGTCTAGCAGTTTTCAAGTAGTGCAGAGTTTTTCGAACTAGTCTCTTGTACTTGTTCTACTAATGCACTGTAGTCGTTCTGTGAGTACTGTACGCACAAAAACAAAAAATGTCACTTAAGAAGATAGTCATTCTATTGGTGCACCCTCATCGTTCTACTCGCGCGTACAAATGTCATACTGTTGTTGAAAAAACACTAGTAATAATAGTGGGATATAGTTGTTCTAGTGTGCATATTTGTCATACAGTTGTGGAAAAAAATGAGGGCCGGCAGATTAAAAATCGAGCGACTGGATTATGACCCTTCAAACATCAGACAAATGGTTGATATTTGATAAGATAAGATAAGATAAGAGAACCTTTATTAGTCTCGCAATGGAGAAATTCCCAATTCACAGCAGCAAAGTTATGAATGCAGATTATTTTTACATCTTGTACCCTAAGTATTTGCAGCAGTTGTACACAATATCACTCGTTATTTCACATAAATATACACAATAGCCTGTTATTGATAAATATATTCAACTGTGTAAGTAATCTATAAATATATGATACATAAATATACAGTATGTATATAAAAGGTCATTTTATGGACCTGTCAAACACAAACTGAATTTTAATTATTTGCAAACAATGCTTAAGCGATTAATGCAAGTTGTGCGAGGAATCGCCATTGGATGTCACAATCATACATGCAACCTAAAGTCACCGTTTGTTTAAAAAAAAATAAAAATTTAAAACAGTGCAACAAAAATCTGATTTAAATTTGTTGAATGCGGAACACATTGAACGACTGGTAACACACACATAAGACAAGGAGTCTACCACTATGTAGTTCTACTAGTGTACTGAAATAGACTGGAATGGAAGGTAGTAGTGGAAACATTTTACCAGTAAACCTCAATAGTTATTCTGCAAGCACACAATGGTTGTTTACTCATGACCAAGTCACTCAACTAGTGTGCAGAATGTCACTCGCGTAAAAAAACATCTAAAGTAAGACAATCATTTTACTAGAGCGCCCGAGTTGTTCTACCAGTGGACAGAAATGTCAAACAGTAAAACAAATCCCTCACTAGTATGACAGTTCGTCCTTCTACTAGTGCGCCCGAGTTGTTGTACTTGTGTGTTGTGAACATTTGAATGAACTTGACCACTTCCACCCTTGCAGGCAGGTTCTTGAGGCCACAGGTGGACTCGACTTGGTCATGCTGTCCTTTTGAGGGTGGGCGGGGCTACCTGGCCCTTGGTGCAAGGAGGAGGAGTCTGCAGCTGTTAGCCCCTCCCCTCAAAGTGATAAGAGACACACAAGTGGGCGTGACTCCCACCTCACTCCTCTTTCTCCCATTCCTCCATCCCCTCCCTCCCTCCTCCTCCTCCTCCTCCGCCACCATGACGTGGTCGCCTTGCTGGTGGAGAACGTGAGGAAGTCTGGAAGGCGACCCTGCTCAGCCGGGGGACTCGGACTTGGTGAGTGGTGGCGGGTCAGTTCCACTTAAATGCGAAACATACCCCCAGACTTTTAACATCAAACCAAGGTGATCAACGGAATAATTGTGTTGGATGTTTAAAAACAAATCCGTGCGTCTCAAAAGGCGCAAACTCCAAACGTCGTCATCTTCTTCCCTTCATCAGTCTTTTTAGCCGTCAACATCAAAAGACACTCCGCAACGAGTGAACTTTGATGTCGTGTCATTTGGAAAAGATAAATGGATTGCATTTTAAATAGCGCTGTTCGACTTTCTTCAAAGTCCGATCGCTTGATTGCCATTGTCAATGCACACAAACACGAGAGCGCTGTCCTTACGGAAACTGAATGCGGGATGTGATATTGATGAAATAGTGTTTTTCAATGCAGAACTGTATTATTAGCTAGATTATTTCAGTTTTTGTTTTTTTCTCTCTTAGTCCCTGCTGGACCCGAAAAACCTCGCGGAGTGCTGGCCCCCAGATGGCTTGATGCCTGGTGAGTGTCCTTAATTCCTTCAATAAGGGTGTGATTGTTATCGAGTGGGAATAGGTCCACACTGGAAACAAGAAATTGAATTTATACCAAGTTTTTTAGAATAAAAAGTAATACAATGAAGGAAGTGACAACGTCATTTTTTTTCATGCATGGTTTTTTTTCTAGTAAGAAAATTAAGTCATGAAGAATCATAATTTAGAGGGTATTTGTTTTCTTCTTTAATTTTGAGATGGTAGTCTTAATATTTTTTCTTTAAAGTTGTGGTCCAAAGAGAATAATAATAACTAATATTGCATGTTTATTTTCCAAAAAGTTTGCTCCTTTTTTTTCTGGTGATAAAGTTATTTTTCTTTTTTTGTGGAATATAAACAGTCCTTGATTAAAAAAAAAAAAGGCCATATGAGCTGTGTGTAAATGCTCTGTGTGTACGTCCTCAGAGAGCAGCTACTGGCAGCTCTGCCCTCCCTCTAAGTCCAGCCTGCAGGGGGGGTTGCTGAGCTCTAGTTTCCCCCCCGGCCCCGTCCCCCTGGTGCCACCCGATGCTCACCTTCAGGAGGGGGGCGACCCCCTGGACGACCCTCCCTCTCAGCCGCAGCAGCACCGGCCTCTGGCGCCCAGCACTTCGGCGTCCGAGCTCTCCCTCCCGGGGGCGGCCGCCCCTCCCGGCCCGGCCCCGCCGCCCCCTCCTCCCCCGCCATCCAAACGCCACTGCCGCTCTCTGTCGGTCCCGGAGGACCTGTCGCGCTGCCGCTACACGTGGCGGCCCAGCGCTTCGCGGGTCTGGACTCCCGTCAGTCGCCAGCAATGCCACGGAGGAGTGGGCGGCGCCGGGGTGGCGGGCGTGGCGGCGGCAGGCGGTGCCTGTCCGCTGCGCGCCCCGAGCTCCTCTCTGAACTCATCTCTGCACTCATCATCCAGTCCCACCTTCTTCAGCCTGGCACTTTCTCCCGACTCGCCGCTGCCCTGGAACTTCCCCTGGGATCCCAGCGAGGCCGCGGCGGGGGGCGGCGCCTGTTGCTGTTTCTTCCCCTCGCCGTCCTCCTGCTCCTCGTCGCCCTCGCCTCTTCACCCGCCGCCGCCTCCCCAGCGCCGTTTCTCCCTCTCGCCCGTGCTCATCAGAGACTCGGCGGCCGCCGCCTTCCTGCCACCGCCTCCCATTCCCAGCCAAGCGACGGCGCCTCCACTCTTCGGCGTGCAGCACGCCTTCGTCCTTGCGCCGCAGCCTGCCCCCGCAGCTACCGCGGTGCCACTCGCAGCCCTGCGACCTTCTGCTGCTCAAGCCCGGGTTGAAGAGACGCCGCGACCCCGACCGACCCTGCGCCCGCCCCGTCCTCGACTTCACCAAGATGACTCAGGTACGAGTGTTACGTCAGTAAGTCGTAAGGACAGAGCTGCTTCGGTGTCAAAGGCAAAAGGTGGTTCGTTACCGGCTGCGATTTTTGCAGGGTCTCTGTGTGAAATTTTTGTATTTATTTTTTTTTTGTAAAAAAAAAAAAAAAAAAAAAAAAACATTTGTCCTCAACTCATCCCGCAGACCCGCAGCATCGACCCGCAGTATTTGGAGCGCGGCGGCAGGCTGGCCTGCGGCGGCGACCTCTTCATCGGCATGGAATCGTTCTTGGGCGACTTCCGTGGCTCCTGCTCGCCGGCCGAGTGTCTGGGCAGGTCTAGCATCGGCCCGCTGAGCGAGAGCGACGAGGAGTGCCGCGAGGACGACGACGACGACGACGACGACGGCGAGGAAGACGAAGACGTCGATGAGCGCGAGGCGACGCAGCAACAGCAGCAGGCCGTATTCGAGAGGGATTGTACAGAACTGGACTTGAATTTAATCGAAGAAAACTGACGCGTTTGTAAATGGAAGGCCGACCAGGTTTATTTTGTTTTGTTTTTAGATTGGATTGCTTTTATTTTAAATTCGAACAGTCCCGCCCACCGTGCCACCAATCAGCGAGGCTCTCAGGATCACCTCTCATTGGACGAGCTGCGGTAAATCAAAGCTGATTGACGTCAACAGTGATGATGTGACTACTTGCTGGAAAGTCTCCTCCCGCGCTGTTGGAAAACCTTCCTCGTGAAGACCAAACAAACGGAGAGGGAGCGGCCATTGGCGGTCCGACGCCAGATTTTGACTGCCCGGTGTGTCTTCTGCGTTCCCTCGTCTTCCGCAGCTGCCGAGTCTCCTGACAGACCACTCGCCTGACACGCCGCGGCGTCCACCTGAAACATCGCTGGGCCGCCATCATGCTTGCTACATAGCGGAGGAGCAGCCGGTCATTGTTCCTAAAGGCTCAGGTCAGACAAATTAGAACTTTTTTGCTTTCACGCCGCGTTCCAGACTGCTAAGAAGTAGGACATTTCATGTAGCACTTGAGTGAAGCGAATATTTATATTGTTAAGTCAGGAGATTTTAAAAAAATGTCGCTAGCCATGATACATCTTGTCACATGGGAGAGATAACGGTTCCAGAACAACCTGTTATAGGTGAAGATCTGTGATGTAGAATTTTGGCTTCAGTTTCCCATGTTGGCCCCTTTTTCAAAATTGAGTTGTACGAGAGAGTGCCTGCTTACAACACTTGGAGAATCACCGGCCCGGTAAATCTATTGAGCACTTAAGACGAGAAACAATATCGAAATTGCATTTTGCATCGCACTGTATATAAGCCAAAAGTCCAAGTTTTCTACAATGCAAGCATCTCAAAATTACACTCAGTGGTCATTACGCCACGTTTGGAACTAGTTTATCTGAACTGAGCCTACAAATAGTTCATTCATGGAAGGATCAACACATTTTCCGCTAATAAGTGTGTGTGGGGGAAGGACATGGGGGGGGCAGGGGCGGGGCAATCAGATGTTGACCCATATACACGCGGCGATGTGTTCAGGTGCGCCTCGAATCTGTGTTGCGTCATCCTATTCCTCCCAAGTAGCCACTGATGCTGTGTACCCGAGTGTTCATACTTTCCTGTGTGTGTGTGTGTTACAAATGAGCATTGACACTTAAGAAAAGGTTCATCAACTATTATTAGACAACCCGAAGGACAATCACAAAGATTAATTGTTGGGATGATCCATTTGGACGACTGTATTGGAGATTATTGTTCCATGTGTGGCTTTTTGATTCTAAATTTTCACATCTCGGAAAGTATTAGTATCTTGTACACACAGCGTCCCATTAGACACACAAACAAACACTTTACCTGTCAATGTCACTCCTCTCAGTCAATTGCTCCACATTGCCCAACATGAGCCTTAATAAAACATTCTGTAAATCAAAATGTGATAATGGAGGGGAAAAAAAAAAACATGGTCTCGAAAAAGGAAGCGTGTTTCTGTAGCTGTCCAAATTTTAAGTCCTTCAGTTCATTTGCGAGGATTTGTTTTGTTTTCTTCATATTTCTGATCGGGCATCCGAGCAGGTCATCAACGCCAAAATGGGACGCTTGAGCACGATGGACAATGAGCGATGATGAACAAGTTAGTAGAGAGACGTCTTTTAATATTATTATTATTATTATTGTATGTGTTTTCAAAAATGAAATGACAACATGGCAATTTGAAATGAAGTTTGTGAATAAATTATTGAGAATTATTTTACAATGAACATGTGTGTCACGTTTGTTGTCATCGGTAACCGAGGACTCAGTGGGGGGGGGGAAATTGTTTTTTTAATGTGTGGGTCTGTGTGTAAAACATGCTGACATGCTAACGGTTAGCACAGGTAGTCAACAAATGGTGGAGCAACACATGTAGATGAATATCATATTCAGAGGCACATCTTATATTAGACGGCACACTATTTTTTTTTTAAACGTCTTAGTGAGGTTTTTTTGTATTAATCATAGAAATGTTTATGTTGTGTAGCGTAAAATTTCCGCTGCCCCCTTAGCTCGGTCACTTTTGAAAATTCATTTTGCAGCTCACAATTATACCTGGTTGAAGGTTAAATAAAAAACTTCTTTCTCATGTACTGAAATGACTAATATTACTGAGTCACAGTAATAGAAATAGCGTTCTTCGTTTGGTTGCATGACACGTCAGAAGGAGCGGCACAATGAAAAGAATTGCAGTGTTAATTCATGACACACAAACTGTTTATTTCTTTACATTGTATTAAATTATGAATGTGGGTTTCAGAAAACACAAGAACTTATATTCTATCGTAAAATGACAAAAAAACACTTTGTTTGTTGCCCTAATGAAGGCCACATTTATAAATAGCTTTACAGTGCTGTGGCATGCCTGAAAAGAATGTTCTCCACGGCATCGTCCATCATTGTTGGAAATAGAATGTGACTCAGTGCTCATTTTTTTTTTTTTTTGAGTTGACATGATTCATAATTACTGGCTAAAACATCAGAAATACAAGGCTTGTTCCAAAGCATGTTCTGTCCATCACATTACTCCAGGTCTCAGCGTGTCAGTTCTCAAGAGTTGAGGAGTCGTTGACCTCGGCGGACGGCGTTGCGGCCGCTGCGATGGCCGGCGCCGGGGCGACGTTGATGGGCACCACTCGCTCCTTCCCGTCCCCGGCCGCTTTCTCTCGCGGCGCCTGGATCTGCAGCCGCCCCCCCACCAGCGAGCAGGTGATCGTCTCGGGGTCCACGCCGTCCGGCAGGTCCAGCTCCTGCCTGAACTCTTGACATCTGTAGGAGTACGAGCCTTTGCCATCCTCCTGCTTCTTCTCCGTCTTCCCGCTCACCCTTAGCTTCCGGCCCACCTGCTTCACGGACAGCTCCTCTGGGGAGAACTCCTGGGTGTCCAGGCTGAGCGCAAAGCTTCCTCCCTCAGGCCTCAGCTCATGGAAGGCGATGGGCCTGAAGGTGGCCGTCGCCGGCGTGTGGTCGATCTCCTCGAAGATCTTTTGGTGCAACCTCTCCATGTACTCCATGTTCTGCCTCATTTCCTGCATGTGGCGCAGCATCTCCTGCTCGATGTGGTAGAAGAGAGGCCTGGTCTCTGGCCACAGGCTGCGGATTGGCCAGTGAGTGTCCATGAAGGGTCTCAGAGCGGCGGATGGCTGGAAGACGGTGGGGCACAACATTCTGCTTGCTCTTGCTTCTTGATCCTCACAGCTTGGGGTCTGGAGTGTCTGGCGTTGGGGCATCCCTGCCGCTTATATACACGCAGCCGAAAGTTCCAGCAACATTCCTGCCTGTGTGTGTGCATGTGTGTGTCAGAGTCTAAATGCAGCACATGCGGCTGCCACATACCAACGTGTCGCTGCTTTGTCCTATTTCCGACGCCAAACTCCGTCATAGGTTTTATAAAGTAGCAGTGTGTGGGAGTAATGAAGTATTTTACTACTGTACTTGAGCATTTTTTTTTTTCAGATACAGCGGTCCCTTCAGATATGACTGTAATTTGTTCCGTGATCATCTTTTGGGTGAACAGGTCCCCATATTTCAGTTAAGTCCAATTTCTGTTCATATCGAATTTTTGCAAGACCGGGCAGAATGTTGTAGTACTCAAACAACATGTCAACAATTTTTCTAATCAATATAATCCTCAGAAACTGAATAACGAGGCAAAGTCCAATGGTTTTGAATGAACGTAGTTTTGGTTTCATCGACCTGGCCGACATTTAAACTTGTGACGTAAGCCCGGAATTGTCAACACCCGGAAGTCTACTGGCAGAGCAACAGGAAAGTCCCGGCCGGCATTTGCCCAGCATAGGATTCCGCCTCACTTTATGATACGTAGACCCCGGTCATCTACGTCATGACAGGGGGCTACATAAAGCCAGTCTCACTGAGCTGAGTAGTTCTGTCGGACCTTATGTTTCGTGTCAGCGCCGCCATCAGTGAAAATACCTACTACCACGGTTTTAGTATGCTCGAGTGCTATGTACGTGCTTCAAAGATTTTCAACTGCAGTCTTGATTTTCGCCTGGAGGGGGCACTATAACTGAACCAAATAATTTAGTCCACCTGATTTGGTGCGTCAGATCTATTTTGCCATCACTTGTTTGAAGTTTTTTTTTTTTTTTTAGTTGACAGTAAATCAATGTATTATTTATGAAGCTGCTTTGAAATACAGCAGTTTTTTAGGACTTACTCGACACAGTGAGTGTATTCGTGCATTTTTTTGTATTCTAAAGCCAGAGTTGGGAATGAGACTGCAAACTCGCCGAAAATACATCCTCTGTGCATCATTTCCCTCATATTTATGTATTCCTCATAGTTATGAGTCTTTATGGTGCAGAAAAGGGACTTCCTACCCCCCCCCCCTGATCATGAATTACAGGGCACACAAAAATGCAACGTAGAGGAACACCAAAGTTTTCGGCAACTGAGTTTATAAGTAACGTTTACTGTCAAAGGCTACTAGATCGTGCTTGCATAGTGTTGGCCATTTTAATCAGCTCGGCAGCAACAGGCGCCTAAATTAAGCAAAAAAAGGAGCATTGTTTTCAAATGTTGTCAAGGAGGTAGAAAATGGAGCTAGCTTACCGGTGCATACGAGGCCTGGGCTACTCTCCGACGTAGTAAAAGAGCTACTAAAATCGATTTGGGCCGTAATGTGTTCATTTTATATTTGGACGTCGAGAATATAAACGGCATTTAAAACTGCTTAGTGGCCGGTAAACCTATGTGCCGGTTCACTCGGAAATGCTAAGCTACAGTCGAAACCAGTGCCTCTTGGTTAGCCGATAATGGCAGCCTACATGCGCTCGTCATTAGCAAAACAATTTATTAAGGAAAAAAAGTGACGAAGACACACAAAGGAAATGTGCTCTTTCGATGTAGCTTGGGTGGCCCTGAAAAGGGCCGTTGGGATAAAAGTTACTAGCCATGTGGCTAATATTCTTGAGACTGCGAGGAAGCCTTCTTCCCCCCCTTGCCGGAGCTCGGAGCAGACTGTCCAGTCTTCTTAGGCAGCAGGACGGCCTGGATGTTGGGCAGGACACCGCCCTGGGCGATGGTGACGCCGCCAAGAAGTTTATTCAGCTCTTCGTCGTTGCGTACCGCCAACTGAAGGTGGCGAGGAATGATGCGAGTCTTCTTGTTGTCCCGGGCGGCGTTACCAGCCAACTCGAGGATCTCGGCGGTGAGATATTCCAGCACGGCGGCCAAGTAGACTGGGGCACCGGCACCAACACGCTCTGCGTAGTTGCCTCTGCGGAGAAGACGGTGGACTCGACCGACCGGGAACTGGAGACCTGCCCGGTTACTCCGGGTCCTAGCTTTCGCGCGGGCCTTGCTGGCGCCTTTGCCTCTTCCAGACATATTTATGATTTCTTTTATTTACACGCAGGATAGTCCTTATTAATTTCAGTTCAGTACTGGAAAGAACCTTGCATTACTCGAATATAAAAGTCCAGGGTTGTCACGCCCTTTTACGCGATTGGCTTCTATGACGACAAAGTGTCATGTGGTTGGCTTGAAGGAATGAAAGAAAAAAAGAAAACCAGCAGCGATTGGTGTCATCTATTTGATGTCCCACCAATCGCAGAAGGAAGGAAAACGATTGGGTCATCCGTGTCACGTGGAATTTGTAGCCAATGGTAGCTATTCCCTCTCGTTTCAAAATTTTGGCGCTCAAGAAGCAATCAAAACGGGCGTCTTGAAGCTGAGTGGTGGAAAATGGAGCAACGATCGTAAGTATTCATGACATGCAGTAAGATATGCAGTTTGGGGTTAGGTGAGGGTGGGGGGGATATTCGTAGGCCAATTAATGCAGGATACGTGAACTATGAGACACTACATTCGCCACTTGCTCGCTTGTTAGAAGTGTAAAACTGGTCGTTTTTTGCATTTCCTCTCAAGAATTGTTACACCGAGTATGCAACAGGAAGAACGATGTCTGAATGCAGAGAAGCTTTTCAATAATTTATTTGAAATAAATTAAAACATATCAAAATAAAGTCAGAAATCACACATGCCACATGTTACTGCCTCCACTTCGGGTTTCACATTCCAGCCAGGCTAATTTGTCTTAAACAGCGATTAAGGTTGATCCTAGTTTCTTAAAGCACATTGTATACATCATATCACTGTACTCTAATAGGAATTTTGTTGTTGAAAAATAGTCCTGGAAATTACATTTTTAAAAAATCATTTTTTTCAATAAGTGTGAATTATTGGCAACATAAGTCTGCTTTCTTGCCTCTTACGGAAACATTTGGGCAAACCGAAGATCATTTAAGAGCAATTACGTTGTCAAAAAAGTACAATATACAACAATTTCCTGCTTATTTTAAAACCTACATTGAACAATTTCTTAATTTAATGTAGAAGCAAATACGGCAAATTTTCTATGAACATGGAATTCAACTTGATGTTAAAATAACATTTGCTTTGAAAAATCACAGCAATTTCTCTATTTGACAGTGTAACGCAACAAAGACAACCCGTGATATGGATAAAATAAATAGCACTTCACATAATCATAAATTACCTTCATACAGATATTGTACGTGTTATATAGAATGTAAAAAAAATGTCAATTCCAAAGTGCACCAATGCCATTCTTCTGGCATTCTTAAAATCATTTCAAGAACTCCCGACATCAGTCAATCAAAAATAAACCCCAAATTCATTGCAGCTGTTCCGTTGTCCCATCCTGAAAAAAAATTACCCTCAAAACAAAATATGCAATCCTATTTCAGCTAGAGCCATTTGATACAGAACCAGTTTTGTCCTGAAGCAGCAAAATTTCTCCCCTCCCCAAAGCACTTGCAGAGGTGTCATCCATCAGACTGGGATGGAATAGTCTTGTGCTCAGACAGCTGACTGGGATGCAAGCAGAAAGGATCAGTTATTGGCTGAGCCCGCCCCTCCGTTGGTGCTTGTGCCTTTGCCTTTCCATTTCCCCGATGAGCGGAAAGAGAAGCGCTTGATGAGACGTCGCGAGAAGCTAGCGGACTTCTTTCGACCGCTGTCCGCTGCCGCGGTGAAGTTGTTGCCCATTTTGGAGACGTCCTCGTGGGACTGGCTGAGGCAGGGCTCCTTCTCACGATGTCTTTTGCGGAACAACAGCTTTGATCCGCTCTGCAGGAATCCCACTATGGGATGTAGAGAATACCGCATCAGATATCAACCCATCCAATTTCTACTAGCTAAGATTCGAACCCCTAACCTCAGATCAGTAAATTGCTGTGTTGTGATGCTTTTTTTAGTACTAGCCAACAGGTGGCAGTAAGATATCTTATTTTGTACCCATGACAGTGCTACAAAGAATAAATCGGTAAAACCAGAAACTAACAATAAAACAATCAGCTCTAAAAAGACAACATTTCCGTTACATTGATTTGACATGACAGTGTCATTATGTCACCTTTATGGTCCTTGAGGCTGCGTGTTTCGAAAGCACCAGTGGAGCCAGTGTCTGATTCCACATCATCCACAGAGGGACGCTCTGACACATCAGAAGGTGTGGTTTCATCCGGCTCTTGGTGGTGCCGCGCCCCAAAATGGTTGCTTTGCATGGCCGCGTCCATTGCTGCGGCGTAGCCGCTTGACAGCGTGCAGTCATCTTGACACAGTGGAACCTGAGAAGTCAAAGGAGTCGATTTCAAGTTTTCCTGTTGCGTCGCCACCATCCAACTTGTGGTATGCTTTTATTGGGATAGCGCATTTTAGACCCCATGTGCTTCACATAGTTAAAAATATCAACATTTAAGGCATTGACTGTCATCATCTGCACTGTCTTCAAATGTGTCAGGTTACCACTGCAGCCTCTTGAAGTGGAAACGTTTCTCTTTCGCTTCGAAATCAGGTCACAAGACTGCTGTAATGTGACCTGAACGTGCTCGGAGGGGGTCTGCAGTGTGGTAGCTGAGACTGACACTTAAATTTAGGTGTGTGTATACCGTCAATCTCGTAAAATGATGGTCTGCGTCATATTTTAACAAAACATATTTTCTTGACTTTAAATATCTCGTCAGGATGCTGGCCTAAAAAATCGGTGACATCCTTCGTTAAACAGCTCCTTCAATTCTACCCCTGAAATGAAGATATGACGAAATATAAATCCGTATTTGGTTCCGTTTTTACTACCTTCTATCTCTCATTACAACTCTTAATTCTCTGACCTTTGACACGCCCGAGATGATCAGTGTGCTTCTCTTTGTCGGAGTCTTTCGAGCCACTTTGGAGTCAGTCAGTTGACGAATGGCTGTTTCTGCAACAGGATCCAAGCCATTAGATAAGCGGCTGGCCTCTATGCAACAACACACAAATATAAAATCAGCATTTTTTGGGGGTGGGGGGTGTTGATCTGCACCATGTTCCTGTTATACAGCTGCTGATTGCCTATAGAGAGTTCTACTGTGTTTTTCAATGCAGCGCATTGACAAAAGGACTGTGACACACAACCATTACACAAGTGCAGGACTATTACTACCCTACAAGATTCTGGAATGAGTCTGTGTCAATTTACTGATGCTTGACCGGCACTGTGGACAATCTCTGTTCTAATTCTTCCCCAAAAAGTGTTTTTTTTTTTTTTTCTTCATGGTTTCATTAAGAGGCTCATCCCAATACTTTTGTCCAGGTGCTGTTTGGCCTCGTGGTTTCTAACTCACTGCTGGGATCAGGGTTCGGGGTGCCTCTTCCATCAGAGAGAACGGTGGGCTTCTTCTCTGTCACCTCCACTTTGGCCGGCGAACGCAAAGGAGAATCACCTACAGGTGATGAACTCAGGTAAAGGCGTTGTTCACCAACAAAGTCATTCATGCTTCAAATGTACCTGGACTGCGCTGCAATTTCAGTCTGGATTGGACCGTCGTTACAGTGGTGACGATGGTTCCGTCCGGCATGATGGTTCGGTCCACGTCGACTTTTTTGGTGGGGGTGAGTGAGGAGCGCGGTGGTGGGCGGAGTTCCTCCGTTTCCACATAGAGCAGCTGAGTGGATTAAGTAATAAGTTTAGCAATTCGTTTCGCAATTATCTGTGCACAGAGATCAGAGAAAAGGAATCTGCGGGGAAACCTTCCTCAAGAATGTGAGGAATGTCCTTTCACATTCAGTGAGATGCGAAATCACAAGGCGGCTGATCAAAGGGTTAGAAAGGGGCTAATGCTACATGCTAACTCATTCCATGTCTTTTTAATAATTGTCACGAGTCCCAGCTTGTCACTCACTTCTGCTGTAATGGTGGCGATAGGCTCCAAGGAGTGGCTCGGGCTTATTGTGAGTAGGACAGAGGTAGGAACTTTGGACTGGAGGTCCAAGGCAAAGGAGGCATGCCCGGGAAGGAATTCTAGCAGACCAAAGAGAGAGAGGAAAATACAGAGTTAACTGCAAACGTTTTAGCGTATGGATCCTGTCGCGGTCTGAGCATTGCGGCGAAATAAGTTTCTGGACGGGAGCCCAGACTGCGCTGTGCCTTACGCTCGCTTCTGCCATTCCGCTCCAGAAGTCTCGCTCTCAGCTCTTTGGTTTCTGGGCTCAGCTCCCTTCAACACAAAGGACACAGCTGGGTTAGTCATCCTGGAAAAAAAAATATCCCACTTTGCAAGCTTTTTAAAAAAACAAAAAAACAAAAACACATTCACTTCTTTTTAAAAACGTTGCCAATCCTGGCATATTATGAGATGCCTTCTCACAGGGTAATTTCTTCTCGCCATTCCACTGGGGTCTTTGGGTTGTGGGGCACAGGCAGAAAGGAGGTTGTCCTTTCTGAAGAGGGGTGGTTGAGGCTGAGGACGCAGCACAGCTCCACTGAGCTACACCAGCCTGCAAGCACACACGGCAAGCTCCGTGAGGCGGTGGCGGACAGAACGCCGGACAGAAAGGAAACCAAAGCCACGCAGGGGAACGAATCTGACCTTTACTTAAGGTCACCCTGAGCTGCCGTAGAAGTAGTCGCTGCACAAAGACACTCTGGGGTACAGGCTTTAATCCTAGCGATAGCTGCTCCACGGGGACCTGTGAGCAGAAAAAAAACACAATGCTGTCTTCGGGCGAGAAGTGGAGTCCGTGTATTTCGGCTCACGTTCTCACCCTTTGGATTTAGAGTCTTCGATGAATCTTACGAGGCCTTAGATTTAGGCATATTCTAATCCGGCTGGAAATAAAAGTGAGGAAGAAGGATCCTTACTGGAGATGTCGTTGTGCAAGCCCTGAGGTTGAGCATCATGGCCGGATGAGAGCTGAAGAGAGTGTCCTCAATAAGGCTCTTGATCACATCCAAGTCTCCCTTGTCATCCGGGCCCTGGAAGGAACCGCCAGTTGATGAGACAACTGATAATCCGCGAGCAAGACACCGCTGCAAGAAAGGAACATAACTCGTTCCATGAACTGATATATAAAATGTCAGCCCAACTGTGACTCACACTTTTGATGGCCTTTTGTACAGTACAATACCGTTTGCATTTTATAAAAGATTTTTCAAAAGCACACTAGAGGAGATAATATTTATTCGCATTTTTTTATTACTCTCTTTAAAAAGAAAGCGCATCTTTCTATTTCCTTCCCAAACCTGATCGAAAAACAATTTCCTCCATGTTTAAAGTGCAGAATCTTACTCGAGAGGGGCTGGAGGGGGATGGTGTGGGGGGGGGGATTCACAACAGCACGAGTGCTAACATGGAATCTTCTCACATGTCTCGGCAGTTTGCACGGCGACGCGGTCAATTTCAACGATGGCTGCTTGGAAAGAGTCCACGACACCAAGAGTCCTTCGTCCTCCGCGTCCTCCAGACTTACGACCACCTGATGAACGGAATCGGGACACGCGGGACGCAAGGTCGGAGAACGTGTTACACATGGAGACGGACAGCAGACCGTAAAACGTTTCCATGGATGTTGTGCACAACTGAAATCAAGTTTCTCGTCGACACAAACTAGGTATGAACTCGACGCGCTGTAGCCTGTCCATGGTGTTCTGTTGCTTATGTCATCATCAGTGACGGCACGTCTTCTCATTCCCCCCTCGTCGAGTAACTATTTGACTAGCGATGCAAATGTACTCGCTCGTAAAAGAGACGTGCAAACTCAAAAGGAACCAGGTGGTGTGCCTCGGTACCTTTGCCACTGTCGGTGCGATTGTAATCTGATAGGTGTCCATGGCGACGGCAGCGGGGGACTGCTGAGTAACCGTCACAGGAAATGCCACCGTGTCCACCCGACATTTACAATGTAAAACCTGCCGGGCAAGAAAAGGGGTCGTCAGAGATTGGCACCATCAATCCAGGCTCTTCTATCTTGCGTCATCGAAATTCACTCTTTCTTCACGTCGCGATATGTGTCAACAAAATATTTCCAGCAGAAACCTAAATTCAATGCATTTTTTTAAAATTTCGGTCGTCTCTGAAGGGGTAAGTATTAAAGCGCACTTAACACCCAATGACAATCACGCTTTCAAAATCGGACGCTATTGAGAAACCAAGATTCAAAAAAAAAAAAAAAAAAAGTAAACGATTCATCGATGACCCAAAACGAATGTAATTAATTTGAGAAGTGATAAGATGCGGATTGATCGTTGCGCCTCTCCTACGGTTCAAGCACGGGCGCACAAATAACGTACAGCGACGGACGATTACGCACCGTTCTGTGTGCAGACTGGTCAGCGCAGGTCACGCTCTCGATTGCGGGGACGGCAATAAACTGGACTCTGCTGTCAAAAGTGATTTGGATGGAGCTCTGCGAGAGACAGAGGGAGGCAGAGAAGAAACGGACTCAAATATTACGTAAGCGGACGTGACCGTGAAGAGGCAACACACTTTTTTGGATGACATCAAAGATTGTGAACCGCAGCGGTAGTGCGAGTCTTGTGTGCAGCTCGCGAGCAATTAGTCAGAGGCCTGAGGGAGGGCGGCTTTTTTTTTTCTTTTCTTTCTTTCCCGTTTCCTTCTCTCCCAGCCGGCTAATGAAACTTGGTCCGTATCACGAGGACACCAACTAACTAGGGCAGTGTATGAATTTTAAACACGGTTGGTGTCAGGCATGGAAGAACTGCACCGATCTCATTCCATGGCTACAGCAAGTTTGTTGTTGTTGTTGTTTTTTTTTTTTTTTGCCTATGCCAAAGGTTCGCCGTTTTTGAATGACGATACTGTCCATGTCTTTCCACCATCTGGTCGTGTAATGCGGTTGCCAGACAACCAAGGGGGTTATTGCGGTCGCCGCTCATGACACGGACATGACAGCGCTGCGACGGCCAGCAGCGAGTTGCATTTTGTTCAGTCAGAACGAGGACGCTGGCATGCAAAATGGCGACATATGTTTGACCGAAGGCTGATAAGGGAGCATGTTCAAGTTCATGGGAGATTGTGACTCCGTTGCGGATTCCACTGTCTTCATGAGCGAGATACTCCCAGTTCAGTGATGTCATTCATGACTTGGAACCGGCTTCAAAGCATAATTACACAATAACGTTTCTGAATTTTGAAGATGTCGTACTTGCTCTGCGCGCCATTTGAGTTGTTTTCACCGCAGAACTCAAAAGTGGATAATTATAGTCATCCTAGATGAGGCATATTTTCACTTGATCAAACATGAACTACTTTATAAAGCCACAGATTTATATACAATTTAGGAGATTCATTATCTAATTAGATAGAAGCATGCGCGTGTCGCCATGCGCATTTAATCTGTCCAGGCCCTTCAGAATCAGTCGAGCTGGCCGATGTCAACGGGACTGTGACTTGAAGCAGTCAGATTTCAAATTCATCCTCACCAGCCACGGGGAGCCGGGCCTTGGATGATACCCGCATTTTTCCGTCCCTTTTTTTTGGGGGGTCACTGCCCCAAGTGCTCCGACCAACTCCAAAATCAAACATCACCAGAATCCGGCGGATCACCGCTGTGTGTTTCTGCCGAACGATCCGCTTTCGTGCACCTCATTGTCTGACTCAGGAGATGCAAGTGTGAGAAAACAAAATCCCCCCATTGTCAGAACATATGTCTCTCTAGATGCAAGTCCAATCTCTTCCAAGCTGAAGAGCGGAGGCGGGGCAGAAGTAGGAGGATGATTTAACTTAGTTTGCGCCGCCTGCGTGTTCCTACGCGAGAGAGGCAAAGTGCGGCGCTGCAGGCTGACGTAGGTCTGGACCAACACGATGGTCACGTGACGACACACTACAAACAGCGATGTTTACTTTGCTTGGCCCAAGCCTCGAAAACTGCTCGGTCAGCCGGCCATTCATCGCATCCAAAGAGCGCGAGCAAATACAAAGTGATGCATCTCCGATTGCGTGCCATCCAGAAACGGGTTCTGATTGAGTGCGCGCGCGTGCGCTCGCCAAGGTGTATTGCCAAAATTTTGTCCCAAAGAACGCTGGCGTCTGCATCAGGCTAATTAAGACCATGGTGCACAAATTCCCCCCGAACGTCACTGCTAATCATGCTAAAACGAGACAAAGAGAGCCCATGAGATATTAGCAAATTAAGACACAAGAGGGGGTGAGGGGTTGGGGGGGCGGGTGTCCGGATTAGTCAACGCCTCTTAGCAGAATGACCTTAGATTAGTCTAGTTGCTCATGGAAGGCAGAAGGGTCTTCTCATATTTACTTGCGTGACGCCTCGCCCAAGGCTCAGAGTATGTTTACAAAAAAAAAAAAACGAATGCAAATGCATCTCAGTAGCTAGCTTTTTGAGGACATGACGCGCGAGCAAATCAAACGCTTCTTTCCTTCTTCTAAGGGCATGTCATGTACTGTACTCCAAAGCGCCGAGGCACTAGGTTGCTAAGGCTAATATCATCTCACACATTCAAACACCCCCTCTCCACCCCCGAAAAAATAAAAAAAACGGCAAAGACTTTGCCAATTTTTCTCTCAGCGCGGGAACCAGACCTTATTTTTGTCATCAACGGGCGAAAGCTCGCGGCACATCCACTGGATTTGTCCTTGTGACCTCTGTTCGTACGCACGTGTCGGTTATTTGTGGGCTATCCTGAGGACTACGACTGTGTCACTTCAGGTTTGTCAGAAACATTCTGGTTCGCACCCGAGGGCTGGTCACTTCTGAAAAAAACCACAAGCGGTAACCAGGAATACGCTCAGCCGGTGGCTGCGGCCGACCTTCAGTCGCCTGTTCGGTCTTTTCTTTTCGTTTCTCAATGAGAGATTGAGGTCACAACAGTGACAGCAAATAACTACGTGCAAGATTGTCGATTCTGTTTTGTTATTCGTTTCTGTTTTATTATTATTCTTCAAACAGTAGTCAGATTAAACGGACATTTTCTTTCTACATGAATGAATATCGGGAAAAGGGATATCTTTCACATGCATACTGGTCTAAATGAAGGTTTAGTGGCAAGTTGGGCTAAAAGAGAGAACAGTCCATGATTGCACTCAGCACCTTTCCGAACTCATCAGTGCAACACTGGGCCAACATCCCGGGAAGTGAAGCTCAAGAGATTAGAAAGAAGTCTGGTTGCCAACACGTCGGAAGATGTTATTTGTTCTCTTTAATATTGACAGAGGTTTGGACTTTGACATTTTTCTTATCAGTTTTTTTTTTTCTTTCAGGCAATCTTGATGACGCCGACCAGGATCCAAGGTATGAAACTTGACCAAATATGATGGCCATACCTCTGTTGTGTATACAAAAAGTGTCATAAAAGTGCAGTATCCAGAAGACATCATCATTGGCGTATAAATCACCAAGACATAAATGCCTCCGATTGAAACCATAAAACTTACAATCGTTCCTCTGCGACGAATGACATCAAAAGAGTCATTGGCCCCATTTTGGTACAAACCTAAATCATTGTTTATCGGAAACCGTGTGCACACAGTGTGTCTTACTGTGGCGCTGAGGAAGTCGTTCTGTTGCTATGACCGTAATTAACCAGCTGCAGTGGAGGCCCACTCCGCGGATTAAAGCGAAAAGACCCGGAAGAAGGGGCTGGAGTGTTTCTTCGCAGTCATTATCAGCGTCATCGTTTTTGACAGATGTGGAAATCTGTGAAGAACCCGGCTGCAAGTACTTAACATCTCGCTCCGCAACTCCCCTTTTCGGACCCTGATTGACAGAACTAGAAGGACAATTAGAATCTATATATACATATGCATGCCGCCGGGTGCTTAAAATTGACTGAATAACTCCGTAACCACAAATTGCGAGTACTGAGTGACTTAGAATCGCAAGTTGTTAGCCTGCTAAGACAAATTAGGAACATCCATCCATCAAACTGACCTGTGTCCGTCTCACCCATAAAATGAAGGGGGTGGGGAGGTGGGTGGATGAGAAGACAATGAAACCATTCATGACATTGCCCATTGAAAATTTAAAAAAAAAAAAAACAACAACAACAAAAAAACAGGAATATAATGCGGTGATAATCTCTCACATCAATATCCGCAATCCGCATCAATATCATGGCACCGCCATGATGTCATTGTTGAAGGATGACAACGTGGCTTTGGGCTATGATCTCGCCTTTGACTTTCACATCTGATGAGTAAATCCAAATAGATGAATAATTTTAATCACAGCGTGCACTTCCCCTTTCGAAGCATTCATATGAATTATGTCAAGACCTCTGCCAGACCTTGAATACGGGACAAGAGCGAAGGTTCATGCGAAAAGGCGAATCCCCTCATGGCCCTGTGCCCCCACCCCCCCACCCCCTTTGGGGGCTCTTGTTTTGTTTTGCTCACACAGAGCCGCAATTGCCAAAATGCAAAGCAGAGGAAAAAGTGCACGACATTCAGTGCGGCGGGCCAAGAATGGGGTGTGACTTGCATGTAGCAGCCATGTCCCGCAGCAGGTTTTTCAAGTTCAAGAACGACGCGAAGAACATCCCAGACGAGCTCCAATGTGGCCGTGAGTGTATCAAATTAGACTCGCGTTTTGTCATCTCAGCCACTATCGTCTGCAGTCAAGTGATTAGCATACGCCGCAGACGCAGCTCGAATAACAGGACGCTTGTGCACCCGCACACATGTGCCAGGATTTATTTATTATTTTTTTTAAAATACAAATGAGCGAATAAAGTTGCCGCGGCTGGCGGTCTCATTTCAGAAAGTGTCAGCTGATAATCACATGAACACACTGAAGGGAGCAGCTTGTCTCTGCACTGAGCGACATTCCCCATGAAAAATGATCTGTTTTAATTCATTTTATCGCCCAATCAATAGGACCTTTTTCTGACTTCCTATGATTGAATTTCCTAGCAGGACGATGAGCTTCTGCAGTCCAGGCTGATCCTATCTCCCAGAATGATAACGGTCCCGCCACTCTCATCTTCCACGAACTACGAAAAGCCCCGTCAAGTACCAAACAAGCGGACCGACAAACACCAGGCCATGATTTATTTTCCCACTAATGTTAGCAATACTCACTCAGGTGCAGGTGAGTATTCTACCGAGTGACATTTCAATATAGAATTGCTGAACCAAACAATGGTGAGCCTCGCACGGCGCTGCAGTTTGCAGAGAAGGTGAACGATGAAGCATCATGCAGGGGTGTTTCTAATTTTACTTTATTTAGTTCTGTTCTGAGTATACGGTACCGCCACAGAGTCATTATACAACATAGCTTGAGGGGGGAAAAAAAAAAGCCGAGCTACTAAACTTTGCCAGGAGTCCACATCCTCTGGGTTTTGCTTTTAAATAGTTCAATATATTCAATTAAAACTACGGGGAACTATCACTCCGTTGCTGCTGGTGGTGGTCTGTTGCCGTGGGTGATCAGACATTGGCGGGTCAGTGCAGATGCAAATTACGACTACGCTATTACTGTTCACAAAGATGATGGGGGGGCAGGGGGCAAACTGCCGAACATTGCTCCGTTGTGGCTATAATTCTAAAGCGAAGCGGCCACCGTTTCAAATCAGTAAAGAAGGCTATTTTTGCAAGGTGTAGGCGTTCATACTGCGATTATACCGGCCGGTCTTGTCTCTACGCTCTTCTGCTTCAGAGCTGTTACGCAAGGACATGCCCCACATCCTCTTATCCATGAGACTCTCCAACATCCACTTCCAGCACACGGAGAGAGCATCAAAATTCACACCTGCGCTGCTTCTCTCCACACTACCAGCGCGCGCCCTCTGTCCTTGTGTACCTCCTCGCGTGATGATGAAAAGAATTCTCACTCACCCCATTCCTGCAAGCTTGCTCATTCAGAGCTTTGACCCAGCTCCTCCGACACTGCTCGCTGAACGACTTGAAGGAGAAGAGGGAGGTCAACAAGGCTTTAACCCCGACTTCCGACTCGGCTCCTGCATCCCGAGCCGGGCGCAACTTGAGCAGGAAGCCCCACGCACCTGCGGCCAAGCCGTGATGACGATGCTGCCCGAGGGAGGGACGCAGCTGACGGTGTTGATGCTCGGCCGCTTTCCTGGTTCTCCACTGCTGCAGGAGGCTCAGCGAGAACTGGAAGAGCCAGACCAGCACGATGAGTAAGGAGGCCAGGAAAAGCCCCACCAGAGCCAGCCAGCTCAACTTTTGGAGCTCCATCACCATCTCCTGCAGCCTCTCATGTCTACGTAGAAATGTCAGGGACTGTCAGAAGAGGGCAGACAGACACCCTTCAAACTGTGAAACATACCAAACAGACAGTTAGCCTCGCAGCAATATGGACCATTATAATATGCTAAACTAAGAATCAAGAACAGGATTGGTGGTGCTTTTGAAGGATCCTAATAAGCTTCTTGAAGTCATAATTAAATACAGCGTGACCATGTGCATCCGCGCGTGTAAGAGAGGAAGCTCAAATATGATATTTGTGATGAGATTTAAATGAACCCACCGTTTAACTTGGACGGTCCTGGCTGCAGAATGCGAATGGAAAGCAAGTCGCGGTAACATGAAGCTGCTGCCTTCATGGCGATAAAGAGAGGCGCCAACAGCATATGACTTTGTCCCATTGCACACACTGCATTGCTCACGCGAGCGTCTCTCATTTAAAAAAAAAAATATTTTTTTTTAAATTTCACCCTCACGCTTAATGATCCTGTACTGCCCGATCCCCTCGGTTCCAAATCTCCCCTGATCTCCCAGCGAGACAGACCTCCACAATACGGCAATTGGAACGGGAGAATGACGTCAACCTGCAGGTGGCGCTGCAGGGCGGAATGTATAAGGTAAAACGGAAAAAGAAACACGGCTTTCGAAATAAAAGCGTTCAGGAATGAGATCGATGAGTTCAACCACTTTCAACGAGTGAGCAAACTATTGTATGACTCACTTTTTGTTACCTTTATTTATAAATAATAAAAAATATGTAAATACCATTATTTAATACTCTATGCTAAATTTCTTTTTAGTTCAATATTTTGCCATACTTGTGCAATTATGAGTCCACCCTAAAAATATTTTAAATATAATTTCGGAATTATGCATGGCAATATATGTTGTCTTTTAAAGCCTTGCAATTTTGATACATTTTGAGAGGAATATTTAGTGTGCAGTACTGTAAGAATAAAATGAGATTTTATTTTGAAAACAGTAGTAGGAAGTATATTGTCACAAGGAAACGTACAGTGTAATCTGACATTCGGAGAGTATTTTTTGTGTTTCTTCTTTCATAAACCTGTCATATTTTATCGTAAAATCTCCCAAAGGCAACTGGTATGATTTATGGAGCTATTCATTATTTATTTCAATTATGCGTCACTGTATAATGTCTTAAAATGGCAGCATGATGTTATATTTTTTTTTAAATTTCACCCTCACGCTTAATGATCCTGTACTGCCCGATCCCCTCGGTTCCAAATCTCCCCTGATCTCCCAGCGAGACAGACCTCCACAATACGGCAATTGGAACGGGAGAATGACGTCAACCTGCAGGTGGCGCTGCAGGGCGGAATGTATAAGGTAAAACGGAAAAAGAAACACGGCTTTCGAAATAAAAGCGTTCAGGAATGAGATCGATGAGTTCAACCACTTTCAACGAGTGAGCAAACTATTGTATGACTCACTTTTTGTTACCTTTATTTATAAATAATAAAAAATATGTAAATACCATTATTTAATACTCTATGCTAAATTTCTTTTTAGTTCAATATTTTGCCATACTTGTGCAATTATGAGTCCACCCTAAAAATATTTTAAATATAATTTCGGAATTATGCATGGCAATATATGTTGTCTTTTAAAGCCTTGCAATTTTGATACATTTTGAGAGGAATATTTAGTGTGCAGTACTGTAAGAATAAAATGAGATTTTATTTTGAAAACAGTAGTAGGAAGTATATTGTCACAAGGAAACGTACAGTGTAATCTGACATTCGGAGAGTATTTTTTGTGTTTCTTCTTTCATAAACCTGTCATATTTTATCGTAAAATCTCCCAAAGGCAACTGGTATGATTTATGGAGCTATTCATTATTTATTTCAATTATGCGTCACTGTATAATGTCTTAAAATGGCAGCATGATGTCTGCCTGAGTGGAGACTGCCGTAGTTTGTCCATTGAGTGAGAAACTGGGCAACGTCACAATAATTGCAGTTCGTTGACCTGTTCAAACTCAAAAAGAAGCACAAAATAGCTTGTCAAATGTCGCCGTCGCCATTCTTACCTCTGGTCATCAACGGCCTCATGTCAGCTCTCGGCTGTTTGGCCACATTGAAGCTGATTCCCACTTTCAAGGACCATTTCATCTCGGCCAGACTGTACGGGATGGACCTCAACAAATTAACAAAAAATCAAGTGTGAGTACTGTTCTCTTGTCTTTGAATGTATTCAAGACGAACGGGGGAAATGCTTGATCTCTTCTGCTTCTCTAGGCCAGAATCACAAGGTGTCATCAGCGGGACAGTTTTCCTCATCATCCTCTTCTGCTTCATCCCAGTGCCTTTCCTCAGTTGCTTTGTGGGAGATCAGTGCAGTGGCTTCCCACATGATGAGGTAGGTTAGGAGCACACGAAATTCAGCGGTGCAAAGTAACAAAGTACAATTACTGTACTTTGTTACTTCAGTTTGTGCAGCTGATCGGCGCGCTGCTCGCCATCTGTTGCATGATCTTCCTGGGATTCGCTGATGACGTGCTCAACCTGCGATGGAGGCACAAGCTCCTGCTTCCCACTATGGCTTCCCTGCCACTTCTCATGGTCTATTTCACTAACTTTGGCAACACGGTCATCCTGGTGCCCAAACCATTCAGGGCACTGCTGGGGCTGCACCTGGATCTAGGTGAGTCGGGTTCGTTGTTGTTAACTCATCGGCCACAGCATTTGGTGGACCTACTTCTGCACATGAAGACGATTTAGTAGTGCTGTTGTAAAAAAAAAAAAAAAAAAAAAAAAAAAAGTTATACCGCTTATTAAATTAATTTTCAACTGATACAAACAGAAGACTAACGCATTCATTTAATCGCTCTTTCCTTTGACAGGCATTCTTTACTACGTCTACATGGGCATGCTGGCAGTCTTCTGCACAAATGCCATCAACATCCTGGCTGGTATTAACGGCATCGAGTCTGGTCAAGCTCTGTTCATCTCTGGCTCCATCATCATCTTCAACCTGCTGGAGCTCAGTGGTGTGTTGCTGTTAATCGATTTCCCCGCAAAAGTTTACTTGATTCTGTCCCCGTGTATCCTTCCTAAGGATGCAATGTAATCAGTATTTCTTAATTTCAAGGGGATTACCACGACGACCACGTTTTCTCTCTCTACTTCATGATGCCGTTCTTCTTCACTACATTAGCTCTTTTTTACCACAACTGGTATGAAAAAAAAAAAAAAAAAAGTTCTACAGCTAATTAAATTACATTTCAACTGATACAAACAGAAGACTAACGCATTCATTTAATCGCTCTTTCCTTTGACAGGCATTCTTTACTACGTCTACATGGGCATGCTGGCAGTCTTCTGCACAAATGCCATCAACATCCTGGCTGGTATTAACGGCATCGAGTCTGGTCAAGCTCTGTTCATCTCTGGCTCCATCATCATCTTCAACCTGCTGGAGCTCAGTGGTGTGTTGCTGTTAATCGATTTCCCCGCAAAAGTTTACTTGATTCTGTCCCCGTGTATCCTTCCTAAGGATGCAATGTAATCAGTATTTCTTAATTTCAAGGGGATTACCACGACGACCACGTTTTCTCTCTCTACTTCATGATGCCGTTCTTCTTCACTACATTAGCTCTTTTTTACCACAACTGGTATGTGAAGCCTCTCATCCGACACAGTTGATTTAAGAAAGCAAACTGTTGTTTCAATATTCTTTTTTTTTTTTTTTTTTTAACAGGTACCCCTCGTCCGTGTTTGTGGGAGACACTTTCTGCTACTTTGCCGGGATGACTTTTGCTGTTGTGGGCATCCTGGGACACTTCAGCAAAACAATGCTGTTGTTCTTCATTCCTCAAGTGGTCAACTTTCTCTATTCCCTGCCACAGCTTTTCCGTATCATCCCCTGCCCCAGGCACAGACTTCCCAGGTTGCTGTCTTCTAATCATCCGAAATGTACACATTTTATATGATGTCCATTTCATCTTTGAGCCCTGATCCATTTCTTTCCTGTTATAAAATGCTCACGTAAGGTTGAATCCAGACACAGGCAAACTGGGGATGAGTTACTCTAAATTCAAAAGCAAGGACCTTTCCAAACTAGGACATCTCATTCTGCAGGTCAGTTCAATATTAAAGCTCATTTGAGACAGAGCGTTATTGTGTTGGCTTTATTTATTAGTTGTGGTTGCAAGTATTGTGATACTAGATTCTGTTATTCCATCTCATTGAAAGTTGCTGCCCTTTGCTGATATTTAATTTATTTAGTAAACTACTTTGTAATGCCAAAGCCTAAGTATAGTCTAAGCATTACAAACCGTTAAATGAAATGACAGGCTTTCACCTGCTATTTTTGTGTTCAGCAATTGTTTCATTCAATATAAAAAAAAAAAAAATGCTTCCTTGGCAGGTTGCAGAGTTATTGAAGCTCCTCGAAGTGCGCAGAGGCCAAGAAGATGATGATGAATTTATTGAGTGCAACAACATGACCATAATAAATTTTGTGTTGAAATTCCTTGGTCCCACCCACGAGAGGAATCTCACCTCCATCATGCTCCTGATACAGGTAAAGCCAAAACAGCCCAAAGAGCCACCGACATGTACCCTCAAAAGAACATGAATACTTTCATTTTTTTCGGTGCAGGTGATGGGAAGTGCGTTGGCGTTTGGGATCCGTTACCATCTGGTGCGCCTCTTCTATGACGTCTAGAGGATGACAGAGCAACTCATATTTCTGGAACAATTTTACAGGCTCATTGTTTGTGCCTTTTCAAATATTCTATTACCTCATTTGCGTTTGATCCTCAGCCTCAATGTGTGGCAAAGACCCAGTGTCAGGCTGATTACAATTGGCTAGAATATGTTCGCATCATACGAATACATTACATAGAAATATAAGTTATTCAGTGCGTAACCCGAATTTCAATGAATTACCGTTTGAAATGCGAGACCATGTTTGAGTCATTTTGATCATTCTTTCCACCCAAAAGAGTATATTTTTGTACTGGGTTTATCAGGAATGTAGTGAGAGTGATTTAATCTCTGAAGCAACCAACATCATGCATCATGAAGTTTGAATGAAATTCAGTCTAAACGTACTGTATTTATAGTGCAGTAGTACATATTCACTTTAATCACCTTGTGGGGATGTAAATAAAAGGGATTTAAATTCGATCATCCTTTTTTGGGAAAGTCAAATGCCACGGCAGCAAACGGAGGAGCAAACTTAACACATCATTATCGAGCATGGAAATATACAACCACGGGTGCATTATAAAAGTACCCTAATACACTTGGGGAAACCCAACACTATTAAGTTACTGAGAAGGGTAAAGATATTCTCTTTTTTTTGTCACCCAGGGCTCAATGTTTTGTCAAAAAGCACTGGACTACTGTGATCTACATCTAGAATGTACTGGTAACTTCAAATGTGATGCTGGCAATTGTAAATATGGTTGTCACAAGCTGTAAAATAAAGGCCGATATACACAATACGTATTAGTATCGTTTGTTCCTTTTTTTTCAAAATTGGTAAATACAATATTGTTGTCTGTAAAATGTTTTGACGTGCATCATATGATTTGGCCACAAGAGCACAAAACTGTTTTAGATCGAGCTCCAACAATCCAATAAATGAGTTTGACATACGCAAAGAAACCTTTAAAATATATTGTGGTAGTGTTTTAATGTCAATATAAAAAAAGGATAAAATGAAATTTATTTTGGCGCGTGGTTGCTTTTCACGCATTAACAGTAAATGCCTGGAACAAATAACTGTTTTGTTCCAGCGGAACAAATAAATACTGTCTTGTTCCCGCAGAACCATTAAGAGCGCTGCACAGCTCGTTAAAAGCAGCCGGTCTTGGACGTTTACAGCATATTTGTGCTATTCACACAGCGGGAAGCAGCGCAGGTGCTTTAATGTCGCCAATAATTTGAATAGCTTTTCCTTGTTTCCGTTTCTTCGCCGTGTTTCCAAATGGACCTAGTGTTTTAAAGAAAATGTGATAATATTACTAGTAGAATTACTACGCAGTCCAGGCTGCGATTAACATTTTTGTATTCAAACTAACCATTCAAGAAAATGCCTCCCAACAAACGACTACAGAAAAAAACGCTGGAATTGGAATGTGAGTGGGGTTCGTGTCAGGAGTCGTTCAGTCAAATGGAAATGTTTTGCGAGCATGTAGATGTTCACTTGGATGCTGTGAACATGGCGGAGGAGGATGAAGACGAACCAGAGGGTGAGTTGAAGCCGGTATGGTGTTCCTCTCTACTCATTCACTCACTCGTTGGCTGCTTGAATATGGAGAACTGCAGTTAATCTCGTGCATCATCGTTATGACAGAGGGAAGGAATTAGCCCACAGAAGTAAAATGCAGCTGCGGATGCTTGATCCGCATGCACATCCCTGTCATCACCATCTTTGTTATACAGTATTCCTATTTTTTTTCTCCACGATGAAACCAAATGGACTGAATTGCTCGTAAGACTGGCTGAGGCGACGAAACCCCCCGCCCCCAATTCTGATTATGATCTTTTCTGAACAGGAGAGAGAAACTGTCTTTGGAGAGACTGCGGCTTCTACTCTGTGGAGGGCCCTGAAGAGTTCCGGCGACATCTCTTCTTTCATTGTTACCATACCAAGTTGAAACAGTTGGGTCAGCAGGTGCTTAGTGGCCAGCCAGAAATCGGCACGTGCTCCATCGGCTCCCAGAACCGCAACATTGTCCCTGAAATCCCAGACAATTTTACCTGCCTGTGGGAGGACTGTGAGGTGTGCTTGGGAATTGTTTTCAAAATGTCTTCTATCATCTGACATGTAATCTGTGATAAATCTCACAAAAAATACGTAAGGTTTTAAAATGTAATAGCTTGTCTTCTGCATCTCTGTTAAAGCAACCACCTTATGAGAATCCAGAGTGGTTCTACAGACACGTTGAGCTTCACAGCTTGTCTATAGACATACCAGCGGGAGACTGCGATTTCCCTGTACGTTGCAGATGGAAGGGTAAGTGATCATCTCGTTATGATAGGTCAGAAATGGCCGTTGTTTCTGTTCAGCACAAATGGCATCGCGAATTCCTTCCCTTTCTATTGCATAGATTGCGAAGCTACTGCTAAAGGCCGTCCGAAGTTGCGGGAGCATCTACGAAGACACACACAGGAGAAGGTGGTGGCGTGTCCGGGTTGCGGAGGGATGTACGCCAATAACACAAAGTTCTTTGACCACATCATTCGACAGAGTGCGATGGAAGGTGAAAATAGAGACACGGCACAGGGATACGTATAGGCAAAATGATTCACGGACATACCTGGAAAAGTGAAGTTTTTTGCTTTTGTGTGCTTTGATTTCTGTTTTCTCTAGGCCAAAGGTTCCAGTGTTCCCACTGTTCAAAACGCTTTGCAACTGAGAGACTACTCAGAGATCATATGAGAACCCACGGTGAGTTAGCTCGCGGGTAGTTCATCTTCCGTTCCATATCACCCTCACTTTTCCATGCCATCAACCCTGCGACGTTCATCTCTGCTTTGTTTAGTGAGCCACTACAAGTGCCCGTTGTGTGACATGACATGTCCGTCGCCTTCAGCGATGCGCAACCATATTAAGTTCCGCCACAGCAACGAGAGGCCGTATGTCTGTGAATTCTGTGAATACAGGTACCGGGTCCTGCAAAGCTGCACTTGTTTTTGAAAAGTGCATCTGCTCCTTTATAAAATGTCATCATGAAGTGCTTACTATTGTGGTTTCCTTATTTGTAGTTGCAAGAATCTGGTGGACCTGCGTAAACATCTGGACAGCCACAGGATCGAGCCTGGTTACCGCTGTGATGTTTCCGGCTGCACTTTCACCTCTCGCACTTTTGTTACCTTGAAGAATCACCACAAAAAAGAGCATGAGGCAAGAAGCAGCAATACAGGGTTCTCCCATGGGATCACGATTCATTAAAACCGCTACATCGGTGATTTTCTAGTCATTTATTTGTTTTTCTCTCTTGAACATTTGGTGTTTATGGCCACTTTTTTCGTGGCTTTTTCCTATCCCGTGTTGAATGAAAGTTGAATGCGTTTCGTTTATGAAATCTATTTTCAATATTGAAATGCTATAAATCTGTTCCTGAATCATTTTATTCGTAGTCGTACATTATTCTAAAATATGACTTTTCAAAACTATGCTCTCTCAATATTGCGGCTTTTCACCTGTAACGGACGGACCTTAAATGTTTACCTGGTGATGAACCATCACCGTAAATCGCTTTTAATGTGATTGCAGATGATATTCACACTGACATTGTCTTTGTTCAGGGGAATTTTATAGCTCGCTACAAGTGCCACGTGTGCGATCAGTGCTTCACCAGGGGCAATAACCTCACGGTCCACCTGCACAAGAAACACCAGTTCAAATGGCCCTCCGGACACCCGCGGTTCAGGTACACGACGCCGAATTAAAAAGGCGCATCCGGTGACGGACGCAATTTCCTGTTGACGAACCCGCTCGTCGCTACCAGGTACAAGGAGCACGAAGACGGCTTCTTGCGCCTGCAGCTGATCCGCTACGAGAGCGTGGAGCTGACCGAGCAGCTGATGCGAGAGAGGCAACGCGGGCACGCCGAGGAGTGCGACGACGAGTCCCCCGGCGCCGCTCCTTCAGAGACGCAGGTCGAGCTGAGAGGGCTGCTACTGGAGGAGCAGAAGGCGGAAGCGCCGGCCGTCAGCTGTGAGGCGGGCGGTCAGGAGGAGAGCATCTTGTTCTCCATTCTCACTGGAGGTTTGACACAGGCCGCGGACAACACCGTCATACTGCAGTATCAAGATGCTCCTCAAGAACAAGACGCGCAGACAGTTTGACCTCTTGCACCACTCGGGTGATCCGTATGTGAATACAGTGTTGCCTTGAGATACAAGTCAGCTGGCCAATGTTTTTGCTTTAATTTATGAGTGCAAATTTGAGATCCAGGACAACCGCTGCACGGTGGCTGCAAACAACTTTTGACAGAAGGTGACCAATTGTTGGAATGCCTCCTCTAGCTTCATGCTAGCAATTAATGAAAAACTCCATAGAACGGCTAATGATTAGCATCTATGGTGGCGGTTTTATAACTCTAATCAATGGATATTCAAACACAAACGCTGTTCAGAGATAGTCATCACAATACTCGCATGAAGATATTCTTACTAATATTGCACCTTGCTGAGTGCAGTGTTGACGTCATCTCGCTCACGGAACAAATTAACTTTGTATCCCAAGGCACCACGTTTTGTTTCTAGCTCAGCTGAAACCCAGTTTCAGTGAATGGTAAAATGTGAGCATATAGTTGAATTATTTTATCGTCAAACTAACAAGCCTATATTAGGCAATTGACACCCCTCGCCCCCTTTTTCCCCTCCCTAAATGCCTATCTTGTTTGCTAACATTGTGGACAACCATATTGTCTGTAATTTTGTACGATTATACCTTGAATTCATCCAATGCGTCCTACCTCCTACAACGTAGCCTCACAGAGTTGTGTGATCATTTTCCCGAACATGAAGGTGGCATTGATAACTGATAAAGAGGAATGTGATATGTGATGACGACCCCGTTGTCATGAGCATGTACTGTATCCAGAACCTAAATTAAAATGCAGTTTCCACTGTTGTGCTGAGAAATGTTTGGTTCATCCATTCATATTCTATACCGCTTATCCCGTTGAGGGTGGCGGGGAGCTGGAGCCGATCCCTGCTGCTTGCACTTAAATCAGGCAAGTACACCAATACGTTAGTGACGTGCTTTTTGTTTTTTACCCACCAAATTAATTTTTTTTTTCATCGTCACTGAACTGTTCATTATTGTTTATTATTGACAATCTTTGCAACATCGCCATAATAAAGACCTAGATTGGATTACCTTTTTTTTTTTTTTTTTTTAGCTCCACACAGGCGCAAAATTAAAAATGTGAAATACTTGTTATATTCATGATTTATTGACACAGATGCACTATTATTATGGCCAATATTGACC
Source organism: Hippocampus comes (assembly GCF_001891065.2). NCBI lineage: Eukaryota > Metazoa > Chordata > Actinopteri > Syngnathiformes > Syngnathidae > Hippocampus > Hippocampus comes. The sequence continues at coordinate 220,792 of NW_017805406.1, forward strand.
CCTGCCTGGTAGTCAAAATTGAGCATTATTGTGCAATATTTGACCGACCTCTTACATTACATTTGATTGGATTATTTAGACAGAAGTGGATGAACATTCTAGCACATTTCCGCCGGTTTTATTGTGCAGATCAGTGTTTTACTGCGCCCCCTGACGTCACTTTCTCTTTATTACAGCTCAAAAGATAAATCCCATCTGTCAGTGCTGACTGTGGAAAACCAACACTTTAGATTGTTCTGCATACAGGCAAGGTGGGTTTTTTTCCCCCCGAATTTCATTGTCTTGGCTGTATTCAAATGCCAACTGGGTAAAAGACACATTTTCCCACCGTTTGCTCCAGGTACGCAACCTTAGAGATATTGACCGTGTCGTAGAAGATTAGGCCACACACGCAGCTTAATGTGTTACTCCTCATCGTCTTCACTCAGCTCTCCCTGCTCGACTAATGTGCAAGGACAGGAAAGTATTGACTCCTTCCTGGACGCCATGACTTGACTGGCTTCCCCGATCTGCAGGGTTTGCCAAAAACGTTGTAAAGGAGCATCAAAGCCATGAGGTTGAATCCACTGCTGCTGCTGTTTTTGACATCGTTGCAGAAGGCAACGTCTCAGGTGTCTGAATGGATCGAAGAGGAAGACTTTAGTGGTAAGATCTATTATGCCGCCTTGTTACTTTGCTGACGACGCTCGTTTCAGGATGGGGACTGTTTTTGATGAACTCTTCAATTGTTTTGCCATGTGATGAATTAAAAGTTTCCCAACCGTTGCTGAGCCAATGGGAACCCTCAACTCTGCATCCATTTTACATATACTGAAGTCACCAAAAAAAAAAAAAAATCAAATAATGCTCTAAAAATTCTTGACAGTGAAATAGTGTCACAGATTTTTTGATGGCAAATTACATTTTAATCCTGCTCTAATTACGAAAACGGCAATTCAACGCTAATGTTCGTGTTTGCTCACGATGGCATGCTAGCTTCTTTTCGATGCTAGCTGCTCAAAGTGTATCATATTGAAAAAACTATATTAAATAATGTTTAAGACTTACTTTACGAGAGCTGCAATTACATCTTGTCTATCATAACTATAATCTACACAAGAATATTGTTTTTTGTTGTTTTTGGCATGGATTATTTGAAGTTTATTATTGAAAATGTCCCCACATTCTTGAATGAGCCATATTCTGACATAATGATATTTCAAATTACTCACAAATGTACTCGCTCAGTGTGGAGTCGGGGCCCGTTTACATGACCACAACGCTAATACATTTGCAGGAATTGAAGAAAGACCATCAACTATTCTGCCATCTAGTCACCTGTCACCGCCACAGATAGATGAGCAAAGACAATATTTGTTGTGAACAAAGAATTTTTGTGCCCGTTATGTGAATTTGAATGCAGTCATTTCCTTCAGCACACTTGCTGATCTTTTGCGGCTGTGCTGAGTGGCACAGTGGCTTTGTGCTGTTTGGGCAAGGGAAAAAAGTCATCAAAGTGTTTCCAGCAGGGGACATAGAATGGATTGGGCAACCAGATTTCCTGAGTGACATCTACTGGTCAGGGACAGCCCCGCTTTGTCTGTCCGGTTGCAAGGCGCGCCACCAGGAGCTCAGGCGAGATCCCTGTGGCGACTCAAGCTGCTGCTGGCTGGGTTACAAGTCCCTGTGCAGAGGTAATGCAACAATAAAGGGATATGGAACAGTCCAAGTGGTCTGAATACGTGAGCTTTACATTTTATGGCAGTGAACTGCGGGAAGCCAGATGTGGATTTTAATGGAATGGTTTCTGGAGATGACTGGTGGGTGGGAGCTGTACTGAGGTACTCCTGTCGTCCTGGCTTCCTGCTGGTGGGAAACGCCACTAGGACATGCCAAGCTAATGGCCTGTGGACTCCGAAACCTTCCTGCCTCAGTACGTAAACACGATGGTACATCACGCCACAGCACTCTTTCAACCTCTTCTAATTGCCCCCCCCCCACCCCCCCTTCAAATGTTATTTGTAGGAATGTGCAAAAAGGGCTCCATTGAAATAAGTGAGAGGGAACTCAATGGCACTTGCAACGCGACCTGCGCGTCTAAAAGCTACTCTGGTCCTCCCAAGCAAGGCTGCACTCAGATCCACAACTGCAAGAAGAAGGAGACGGGCTGGAAGCGTTTCTTTGCCCAGTGCGTCCCTTGCATCTGCGACTGTGCTTTATCATGCCGTAAGTTGCTTTGGAACCTCAACATGCTACAGAACTATTAAATGCTTCCCTAGTACAGTTACTTTACAAGTCACATTTTCTTTGATGGCAACGTCTGTGTTTTCAATTTGGCACCAGTCAGCCTGGAGTTACAGTCTAGAAATATAGAAAAGTAAGCATGTGCTTCGCATGTTTGCCGCACAGTTGAGAGGTTCTGGGTTTGAATCTCAGCTTAGGCCCTCCTGCGTGGACTTTGTTTGTTCTCACTTTGTAAAGGTGGGTTCCTCCAAGGTACTCCACCTTCCTCCCAAATTCCAATCAGAGACATTTTAGTTTCGTTTTTGAAGACTCTAAATTGTACCTTCCAAAAAATAATTGCATATTAAATCGCAATTGAGGGGTCGCCATTGAGTGGGCCGGTGTGAGGGGTCACAATCATAAATTTTTTTCAGAATCGTTCAGACCCAAATGGATATGGAAGTCTAGTTTAAAGGAGTCAAACATAATTTTTTGTTGTCCCTCTTCTGGAATTCCACAGTGTGTATGACCCATCTCTTTTCTCCGTTTTCAGTATCTACAGGCTAGAAATAAAAGAAACTGACAGGAGACATCACCTGAGGAATAGAAGAGCAGCAGATTGGTCGGCTGGTGTAAACGAGCTGCGGCGTCGACACAAGTAACGGTTGATATGAATTGAATCACTTCCTCCCTTTCTTTCTGTTTTGCACTCTCATGAGGGCCGGGACACTCTTCGGATTCCTCGACATATTCCGAGGGATAGTGTCAGTTTTTTTTAAAAGTTTATTATTGATCCAGGAGTGGTTATGATTTCAGCATACGTTAGCGTGTACAATTTACACTATGGTTTATTGGAAGTTAAAGCTCAACGCATGAGAGGAACGAAACCGTGTAGATTAGTGGCTCCACCGCTTCGTCCATCTGTCCAGGAGGGAGCTGAAACCTTAATCTCATTGCAAAAGGGAGGAGCATCACTGCTAGAGCTCAGGGGGGGGGAAGGCACATTTAACACAGAAAATGCGGTTGCAGACTTTCATTGAGATCAACATTGTGATGCAGAAAGGGATGAAGACGTCAATTGTTTGCGTTGCCGAATCTTTATTTTCTGCGACATTTTGTACATGTGAACCCTTAAAGATGAGGCATCGTTCCTGCTCAGTTGCTGTCCTCAAACATATCACCTACATTGTCATCTGTTTAGAATTGTTCACGGTATGTTTGCTCACACGTTACCAATGTTAACCACCAGGCGGTGCTGTTTTTTGTTTATCTATGCACTGCGTCATCTATGAAATCAAAAAGATTTTCTCTCGCTCAAACGTTTCGGATGACTTGAAGGTCTCTGACGACTATTTGGCCCAAGTGCTGAACCTCAGCACAATGTGTTCGTTTTCGGCCGGTGTGTAGCAGCCAATTCCTGCGAAAACACACACACAAGTAATATGCTCGATTGTATTATTCTGAAGGGAAAAAAAACAAAACAATTTTTAATGCACCGCTCATTTCACGTTCATTTTTCCGTTATGATGTGACTTGGTTTATGACAACAAAATAAAGGTGATCAGTGGTCTGCTTTTGTTGTCTGAAGTAGGGCCCAACCGATTACATCACACAAACGGGCGTCCCCAAAGCAGTGAGTCAATGAAAACCCGAATCCCCATGTCTCATTACAGCTCATTAAACCTCCCTCGGATGTGATTTTACTCCGGGGAGGAAACTCACCCACGTCCAACTGCGTGTATTCCCCCGAGTTCTCCGACAGAATCTCCCAGTAAGTTTGATCCTGCTCCCTTCCGGCCACGCCGTTCACGCTCTCCAGAAACAGGCCGTAGTTTGGGTCCTCCGTCACGGTGAACCTGGTGGGTTGCGACGCGTGAGCGATACAGTTCGGAAGAGAAAACGGCTGAGACTCACACATGTGGCGAGGTCTTACTCAAAGCCGGGCTGCGTTTGCTGGATTCTCCTCAAAGCACCCAGCAGCACCCCTCCCTCCAGCACGGACGTGGAATAGGTCTCGGGGGTCATGTTGGAGAGGTCGTTCATCACAGACAGTCGAATGGAAAGTGAGGCTTGTCCTGCGCATTTAGGTCCCCCCCCCCCCAAAAAAAATGCTTCATTTTAGATTTTAATCTGTTAGTTTTAGTATTAGTTTTAGTTTTTCCACAAAAAGCCTATCGCTGGAGTATTTTGTTGAGTGCACAATTAAAACAAGTCACACTAATTATGATTTAAAGTGAAAGTCAACTGTAATCCCGAAATGACTGCTCGACATTTCCTCCTTTTGTATGGCGGAGCAGTGCTTTTCGTCCCTTTTCTAACTACAAAATATTGTTTCAGTTAGTTTTCGTTTTGCTTAAAAGCCTTTTCATTGTTTGTTTTATTTCGGGAAGGTAAATGTTTGTTCCGTTTTTTTGTTTTTTTTTTCTTTTCACTTGCCAGTTTTCATTAACGCTAATAGCCTTGTTGCAAACAGCTCTTAGTATGATTCAATGCCGTTCACAGCCACAATAACAAACATAGTTAACGCAGTAGCCAAGCATTAATATCCTCCAAGTAAAGTTTTTTTCATGAATGCAATATAATCACCTCTAATCGTGAGCGCCCCTTGAATGGAAAACAGCAGCAGGACCACGAAGAGGAGCGTCGTTCTCGTTGATGCCATCTTGTCTGACTGTTCCCCTCCCTGTCGCTCCGACGGTATTTGTACGTCAGGTGAGGTGTTCCTCACGTGTACAGCAAACACACGGCCTTACAAATACATCCTTTGTTTAGTTTTTAACCACCCCGTATCTAAAAGTGCTTACTTTCAATCTTTATGGCAGAGTGAGTTATTTCTTGTCGTGTCGATGATGAATCGCCCGCTTTTGTCGGCGAAAAGGTTGCAAAGGAAAGTGAACAAAGGCCAACCCTATTTCCACAGGGCAAATATGTCATTATGTAATCGGGATTATGATGAGGATAAGAGTGGAGCAAATGGTTGGATGTATTTAGTTCATTTAAAAAAAAAAAAAAAAGGGTTACACCTGCTGTCAATGAGAGCTGTTTCTAAAAAAAATTTTTTTTGTAGCCTTATTCAGCTAAATAAACTAGTGTGGTCATAAAAAAAAAAAAAAAAAGCAAATGCTCCCTTTGTTCGACTGCACATGTCATCGGATTATCAAGTCAAGTCAAGTACAACTTTATTGTCAAATGCGCTGCATGTGATGAAATTTCCTCCCTTTCAACCAGACAAGACAACAAGAGGAGCCGCTGCGGGTGCCCACGCCACCATCAAAAGAACAGTTAACATAAAATGACAATATAATACAAAAAAAAAACATCATGCAGTCATCTTGCAGTGTGTTTGTGGGCTTGATTCTTGAGTAAGGTAGCAATACAAACTTGTTGGTGCCTCTGGAATTTTTTTTTTTTTTTTTAATGAATGAAGCAGGGTTATTAGAGAGAAGGCGAGAGGAAAACCGAACATGCGTTACCGACAACGGCAAGAGTTAAAACTCTCTTGCCAGTTGCAATGGCGCTTCTGTCAGTGCCCACCCGAGGAGGATGCATCGAGGAGATGAAGAGGGCAGTGAAATGTGAGGATATTAAAGTGGCGGAAATGGCAAACTAGATTAATGATTAATATTCATATCGCACTCTCTAAGTCATGGTGTCAAAGTCAAGGCCCTGGGGCCAGATTTGGCCCGCTACATCATTTTATGTGGCCCGAGAAAGCAAATCAAGCATGTCAAGTTCGATGCTGCCTGCTCAAGTCTGAACCAAAATTTCAAATTGTCATACGTAATCCACAATAACGGTCATTATTCTTGACTTCTGACGTTAAAACCAGTTATTCATCAATTTGTTGTGTGCTGTGCATGTAATATGTGGAGGTGATTAAACATTTATATGGTTTCCCAAAATTCATAACGACCCTCCAAGGCAAACCGTAACTACAATGTGGCTCGCGACAAAAATGAGTTTGATGCCCCTGCTCTGAGTGATGGTAAACATCATGAACCCTTTCATGCACCCTGTAACCTGATGACACGATCAACTGTCCACTGTAGTAATCGCTGTCCCTGAAAGGGTTAATATTCCAAATCTTTGAGGGCCCCATTACTGCGTTTGCCAAATATGCACCTGATTCCGTATTTCTACACAAGTAGTCGTCCCCGAAATAGTTCATCTTTTGCTCAATGTATTATAAAAAAGAGTGTTTGGTAACAATGAAGAAGCGTACAATATCTCAACGCTATCCAAAGCGCATAGTATTTGCAATTTTGCTCCGTCTTGGAGCACTAAAATTGAAATGGACGCACACGATTTGCTTTACGGGGGTCACATCAAACGATGTGGCCACCGGATCTGACCTCGGGGGGGCCTTGAGTTTGACGCTTGTAAAATGAAATGGCTCGCATGAGATGGCTCTGAAGGGCTCCTGTTATCCGGCGGGGAACGAGGAGACAGGTGTGATTGGCTCAAAAAGATATTGATGCCCTCCCTTGGGGTGATGTCAGACATGTTGGGCCCACTTGAACGCGAGTAACCCCGTCTGATTTACCGAAAATAACCCGGCCACTGCAGCATCAGCACCGGGCAGCTGCGCAGGTGCGGCCGTTAAAGAGACAGCGGAGAGCGCAAATCTCCTCCGCTGTTTACCTTCGCGGGTTTTACGCACCTCTTGGTTTTAAAATACCCAAACGAGTGTTTTGATTCGGGGGATTAAAAAAAAAATCGTCGTTCGAAGTGAATGACTTAAAAAAAAAAAGACTCGAGATTTTATCAAGGATGATGTAATTGTTCATCAGTGTGCAGTGAACGCACACGTGCTGGATGGAATAAGCAAGAAACTGAGCAATGTTATTTTTGTTTTTTTCTTCCACTTTTTTTTCCCCTTTTCCGCGCAGCAGCAACGCCCTGCAACCTCACAGACCGGCGTGCGCATCCCGCGCACCTCTCACAAGCTCACCGAGCGACCCGTCGGACGTCCGCACGTCGAGTTCCTGTTGCAGCACTTGAGTTCCATTCTAGTAGCCGGCTCGGAGGCTACTCAACCATCCTCCCGTCCTCGTCCTCCATCTCAAACGTCGAGCGAGAATTGGGACGCGGGCTCGGAGCGGATGGATACGTCCGAAGATAAAGCGGCGGTTATCTGATGGGGAGCCGCAGCCACAGTTTGACGCCGGACATGATTTTCATCTCGGGAGTTGCCTGTGCGGAGGATGCGGGATGATGATGACACCATGAGCGGCTGCCGCACCCCAGGAGGTCTTTTGACGAGAAGCGGCCGTCTTCTTTTTGCCCCCGCGAACCAACTGGATTGTTTTTGCCCTGGACTCGCCATCAACGCGCCGGCTGGGACTATTTGTTGGCGCTTCTGATGTGCTGGGATTGTGTTGTGTTTTTTTTTTTTTTCTGAAGGGATCTCCTGTGGACTGTTGCTATCCCACACAGGGAGGGAAAACAGGCGTCTCGCTTGCTCGTTTCGGCGCACAACAACAAGTAAGTGCAGCGTGTGTGGGATGCAGCAATGTGAAGGAATGTCTATATGTTCGTTTGACGTGGCCTTATTTCAAACATTCGGAATGAGTAAGATGTCACAGTGCATTTTTTTTTTCTTTTAGCTTTTAAGAGCACTTTGATTCTTGTCAATTTGCGGCTAATAGTTGCTCATCCTTACTCATGCAGAACAGCTAATCATTAAATATAATAATTAAGAAGGGGTGGTATGGTGGGTAGTGGTTAGCTCACATCTGCCTCACAGTTTTTAAAACTGAGGGTCGAATCCATCTTAGGCCTTCTAGTCTGGAGTTTGCATATTCTCCCCCATGCTATGGTGGTGCTCTGGCTTCCTCCCACATTCCAAAAACGCGCTTCCTAGTTGATTGAAATTGTCCATAAGTGTAATTGCCAGTGGGAATGATTTGTCTAGTGACTGGCAACCAGTCCAGGGTGTACTCCGCCTCTTGTCAAGTCAGCTGGGATGGGCTCCAACTCACACGCAAGGATAAACACTTTCAAAAAAAAAAAATGATGTATGGATATTGACTCATAAGCCTATTTCACCCTTATAGTGAACTTTTACTCGCGGGGGGTTTGCATGTGCTCACGTGTCCCGCTTGTGGGTGCCGCGCATGACATAACAGGCGGGGCGCCTTCATCTGAGTAAGAAGCCATTAAAGTCAGTTTTACAGGGCCTATACGCAGCCTGGTAATGGAAATTCACTAATGGCATGGTGATCAATAAAAGAGCCATGGTCAAGGTTCTTCATGTGAGCATGTTTTACTACGCCTGGCGCGAGACAGGATTGGCTGCAGTGCACGTTTGTGCAGGTTTGGTCAATGCCGCGGCCTTCAGGAAGCCTTATGAGCACCACACCTTTCTTCTCGTACTTTTAAAGGTGCACTGGCATGACACCCCGACAAGGATGCTTGCACGCCTTCCTTTCGAGAGTAGAGCCGTGCGATTTCCGCTACGTCAACCAGTGGGAAATAAGTAACGACTCTCAGGGCCAATGGTAGAATCAAATAGAATTAAATGAAAAGTATTCTGCAGTGGGATACGATCCTCAAATAGTGTCACTGAGACGTTTGTATCTGAAAGCAAAGCATTCTCAGCCAACTTAAAAAAAAAAAAAAAAAAAGATTCTTGAACTACATAGAGTTAATTGAGGATGACACTGGAAAGACTCCAACGATATCAAACAGCAGAATGTTTTGAGTTCAAATCCAGCGCAAGTATGGTAAAGATATCACAGATGGCCATTTAAATTAGCGGGACTGAAAGCGAACGTCAGCTTTTAACCGTCGCGATCTTAACGCCTTCAAGCAGCCAGTTAACGCAGTTACCGGTCATCGCCTCATGCCCAGCGCCGTTTTTGACAAGGTGACTCATTTTTACCCGACGGCGGTGGGTGAGGCTCATCGGCTAATCATTCCCTCGACGGAATCAGATGGGAATCAATTGATCCTCGCCTTCTATTTTCCAACTGACCCCTCGGGTTCATTTAATAGATGTCCCAAATGATTTCGGTCCACTTGAAAAAAATCAAATGAGCTCCAATGCAAGAACATGAAAAACTGTCATAAATATAACCAGGCCCGTTTTTTTTTTTTAAATATATTCCTTTTGGTATCAATTCCGTTTTGGTTTGTTATTGTACTTTGCAGGGGAGTAGAAGTGCGCCGCAAGATTCTGTAACGTGTCTGTTATACTTTTATCTTATGTAAGATGCATAAGAATGAATTTTCTGGAAACATTTTTCAGTTTGTGCTGTCAGCAATAGAGCAGTGGAGAGGGACTTTTTTTTTTTTTTGGTCCCTCAAGGTCTTTCAGCTCCGACCTAACGCGCCTTATGAATTGACAGCACCAGTCTACTCCACTGCAACCTTTTCCAGGGTCAAAAATATAGCTCTGAAGCTGTAAAAGTCAACTGTCAAGGGTACAGCATCACCCAAGGTTAGACTTTTTTTTTGAAGGTGCGGCATCATACTTTAACATCTGCACACCGCAGTCACAATGACAAACTCGTATTTCAAGTCATAACCTCAAAGACGGCGTCGATTAAAACGCGCAAGCTAAATTATCCGTGCGCCTTTTTTTTTTTTTTTTTTTTTCAGCATGGCTGAAGTGACGGACGGGGTCTCCGTCAGCATCCCCATGGAGGAGACCAAACTTCACAGCGGGGCACCTCCGGAAGCGCCCCTGCTCACCCACCTGAAGAAAGTGGAAAATCACATCACTGAGGCCCAGCGATTCACCCACCTCCCACGTCGCTCCGCCGTGGACTTGGAGTTTAATGAGTTGTCTTACACCATCCGTGAGGGTCCCTGGTGGAGGAGGAGAGGTACAGTGCAGCCAAAGTGACGCATGTTGATCACCGGCCGGCTTCACGATCACGCTCGGAAGAAAAAAGATGTTCTTTTTCGCTATTTCTTGCCTCGCAGTGTGCGCAACTCTCCTTTGTCTCTCGCGCACACGCAGCACGAGAGCTCATAGTCAATAATTGACGCTCGCAGCTCGTCGTCGCGCTGTTTGCGTCTCGTTTTTCCTTGTGTTGTCCGTGAGTCAGACGTGATTGATCTGGCCGTGAAATATGGACGGCATTGAAACGCGGCGCCCTTCACAATGATGAAAGGATGTCCGACGCGAGGTCATCGTGACTTACCGACAAATCTACCCTCTCTGATCTTGGTGTTTACCTCTTACGTCGTTTTGATAAGGCGGGTGCGTTCCGCGTGCACTTAATAGGGGGCCGGGCATTATTCCTTTGCAGGCCCTGACTGTAATAATAATTGTGTTGTCCCATGTAGAGTATTTATTAGGGAGTGGTCTTGGTAAAACGGAACAGAGCGGATCAGACAGGAAGTACACAGCAGAAGTCAATAGTGTCGTTTTAGGCTCCCAGTCTGCGGTTCGTCAAATTCTATCAGTAAATGACCGCTGAACCCAAACGCCGACCTCCAGTTGGTACACAGGAGGACAAAAGAGACGCGACGAGCAGAAGTCTTGAGCTCGCCGACGCCGCTTTATGAGTTATTCCGAGAGATGACTGTGGCCAATGGGCCGTACGCGCAAAGCATCATCCTGTCCGGTGGATTAATGCCGCGTTCTCTCCTTTATCGGCGGGGCAGTTAAAGAGTTGAAGTGACGTGCGAGCTGCCGGGCTGCCATTAGCGCCGCGTTCGGCGGCGAGAGTCATTTGTCATTTGTTTTTTTTTTTTTTGTTGATACAACCCGATTCCGTGTCAAGAATGACCTTCGGCCCTTGGGGGAGGTCACACTCATTGACTTGTGGAAGAGGTCGGACAATACGAGAATCCTGAAATATTTTTTGGGGGAGGTATGAAAAAGCTGCTAGCTTGATTAATGCCGCAAAATTCACGTTGTGTACCTGCCAATCAATTTGCTGAGAAAAATATCTGATAAGAATTAGCATTGCCCTCGCCCCGGAGGGAATAGCGGCACGGAATGTCAATGTTATCTACTGATTGCCTCGTGAGTCAGGCAGAGCGTCGCGCTCCTGGAAGGACAACTGAAATCAGGCTTTATTTTGCGGCGCTGATTTAACAAATCAGTCACGTGTTCTTTTTCTGTCAATTATCATTTACTCATGATTTGAGAGGGGGACACCACACGATATAAATGAGTGCAAGGGAATTTTGCGATTAAAAACTCCCATAGGCATATCGGGATTGTGTGCTCGTGTATTTGACTTTGAATGATTTTTTTTTTTTTTTTTGGATCATATAAGCATGATTAATACTTGGGTCTCCGTCATTTGTTGAAGTCAACTTTTAAAATAATTATTTTTAAAGTCAGCGCGGGTGTTTTATTGGCTCCCCAGTCCCCACATGAAGGTCTCGGACATCGAGCTGCGCTCGCCGCCATCTAGCCGGAGTGAGACACGGTGATCAAGATGTCCCCGGCAGTGTCACACAGATAAAACCATTATCATGCGCGAGCGACAGCAGAAGTCTGGATCATCAGTATGCAGCACATAGAAAAAGGAGGAAACGTTTTCCTTCACGACAGGGATCGAGGAAACCTCGAACTTTCCCATTTTATTGCTTCACGTCAACGTTTATGGCGGTTTTTAATTCTAACGTTTTGGAGTCATTTATGACGCTTCTGCCCTTTATGTCATGATTCAAGTTTGTGAAAATCACGCAGCAATACTAATTAATTGTTTTCTCTCTTCCTCAGGTTACAAAGCTCTCCTCAAGTGTCTGTCCGGAAGATTTAACAGCAGAGAGCTGATTGGCATCATGGGACCCTCCGGAGCCGGGAAGTCCACCCTGATGAATATTTTGGCGGGATACAGGTGAGGAGATTGTTTAGCAAGAGTGACATTTGCACCGGTGCTCACAGTTTGCGTTTGGGTGCAGGGAGACGGGCATGAAGGGTCAAATCCTGGTCAATGGTCGCCCGAGGGACTTGCGGACCTTCCGGAAGATGTCCTGCTACATCATGCAGGACGACATGCTGCTGCCGCATCTGACCACCAGGGAGGCCATGATGGTGAGTCCGCATCTGCGAGTTTTTCTTTTTTTTTGTTCGGCGTCTAAAGCGCCAGATGTCCCCCGATTGCTGTTTTCTCTTTCTTTTAGGTCTCGGCTAATCTGAAACTCAATGAGAGCATGCAGGTCAAAAAGGAACTGGTGAGTCTGAGTGAATCGAATTCCCGTTTGACGGTTGAGTTGGGTGTTATGTGATCGAAGAGGTGCGCAGTGATGAGGACGTCGCTTCTGTTTTCAGGTGCATGAGATTCTGACAGCTTTGGGGCTTTTGGACTGTGCTCAAACGCGGACCAACTCTCTTTCGGGGGGTCAGTGCAAAAGACTGGCCATCGCCCTCGAGCTCGTCAACAACCCTCCCGTCATGTTCTTTGACGAGCCCACCAGGTTACAACCTCACCTTTCCTTCTCGTCTGCGTCGTCTCCACGCGATTCTTCATTCGAGCGTACCACCTTTTTTTTTTTGTTTGTGTGTCGCATGTAGCGGTCTGGACAGCGCGTCGTGCTTCCAGGTGGTCTCCCTCATGAAGTCGCTGGCTCAGGGGGGACGAACGATCATCTGCACCATTCATCAGCCGAGTGCCAAGCTCTTTGAGATGTTTGATAAGGTAACCCGAGTGCCTGCGCTGCTTTCTTTTCTATTAGCCGCCGCGGAGATAAGCCTGAGTCATGCTATCTGACAACGAGAGCAGGGCAGTTGTCGCTCAGGCTTTTTGTTTTACCTGTTCAAAAATACCGCATTGGCCCGAGTATAAGACGGCCCTGATTATAAGACGGCCCCCTCTTTTTCAAGACTCAAGTTTGAAAAAAGACTTTTTGAACACCAAATTAATTTTTATACAGAAAATAATTACGGTACATCTGAAACAAATGATGATAAGAATATATTTGAGGGAAAAAGCATGTTATTTTGCCTCGTTCAAATCTTAATATCTGAACATTTAAATATGTAAACTAAAGTGCAATCACATTCGTAAATGAATGGCTTCTGGTTTTTGAAATGTAAATTACATCATAATTTCTCCTCAGCTGCAGGTTAACCTGACCGATCTTCGACCCACTTTTCTCCAGATTGTCACTACGTTTCTCCATTTTCTGTTATCTTTTCTATTATTTTCTTCTTTTCCTTTTTACCGCTATTCTTTATTTTTCTTCTTCGTGCTACCGCTATTTTTATTTTTATTCTTCGTGGCAGGGGTTCACTTTGGCCTGGGGCGTCAAGTTCAGCATTCACGTGAATGATATCTGGCGCCATCTAGCGTCGTGAATGGGCATAATGTCTAGACCCCGAATATAAGACGTCTTATTTCAATGCAAAAAAACACCGTCTTATATTCGGGCCAATACGGTAAATAAAGTAATTTTAAAAAATGAAATTCTTTACATCTAATTATTAGCGGCCTCTGCTGTGGTTCTACGTCTCATTTTTGATGCAGTTAAAACAATGGAGTGAACGCCTTTGAATGTAGATCAGTTCCCCAAGTGTAAAAACCGCTGTTGTGTCTTCTAGTTGTACATCCTCAGTCAAGGTCAGTGCATCTACAAGGGCACGGTCCCTTACCTCATCCCTTATCTGAAGAACCTGGGCCTCCACTGCCCGACGTATCACAATCCTGCAGATTTCAGTGAGTGGTCAAGTCTCCTCGCGTACCGCTTGATGTGAAAGCGTCTTTCGGGCTTTCAATGAAGGTGCTCGTTGGTCTTCTCTCCCTCCAGTCATCGAGGTGGCATCGGGAGAGTATGGCGACTTGAACCCGGTGCTCTTTGAGGCGGTCCAGGGTGGACTCTGCTCCGAGGAGGGCAAGAAGAACTCGAGAGACAAGAGTGACTCGTCCTGTCCCTCTCAGTGCCACAGCGTGAGGGATTTGGACATTTACACCGCACAACGGAATTGACGGGTCAAGTACAGGATGATAGAAATGGAGGATTCCAACCACAGAACAAAAGGAGAACTCATTTTGTTTTGCTTTTGTTCACGTCCGACAAGAAGCGAGACTGCAAATTGCATTTTAATCGGATTGCAGCATACAATAGCCGATGATTTTGACAAATTAACATAAAATATGCACCGAGAGCTCCTGAATGCCCGTTTAGATGTACGCCGCACTTTGACAAGTGGGTGTTTTGAAACACAATTAGCCAATACTGCTAATTGAAAACACCAGCACTGTTTTCTTTATAATTATCTTGAACCCACTCGGGGACAGCGGTCACGACAGAGGACGGCTTACCGTGTTGTCAGGTTACAGGGGTGCATGAAAGGGTTCAAATGTGTATTTGCAAACCGTCGGGAAATTGATTGTCTTTGGTACGTTTCCTCTCTTCCCAGGACACGGGGACCCTCGAGAAACACAGCTTTGCCACCAGTACTTTCACCCAGTTCTGCATCCTCTTCAAAAGAACCTTCATCACAATCTGCAGGGACACGGTAAAACTTCCTTTTGAGTAACGCACGGTGTGTCAAATGAACGTGAGCTTCGTTCGTTGTCGTCAAACGGCGACACAATAGGCAAAGAGGGTCAAGTATTTTCAACTAAAAAGCGCTCGTGATGGTTTCATAGGTGCTGACTCACCTCCGAGTGATGTCCCATCTGTGCATCGGAGTGCTGATCGGTCTGCTCTATCTGAAAATTGGAAACGACGCCAGTAAAGTCTTCAACAACACGGGTTTTCTCTTCTTCTCCATGCTCTTTCTCATGTTTGCCGCCCTCATGCCCACCGTTCTAACCTGTAAGATATCTCGCCCGCGGCCCGGAAATAGCGACTCCCCGGTCGGAGCCGTAAAGTCACTCGGCGATGTTTTGCTCCCACAGTTCCTCTGGAGATGTCCGTCTTTATAAGGGAACACCTCAACTACTGGTACAGCCTAAAGGCCTACTATTTGGCAAAAACAATGGCGGACGTACCATTCCAGGTAACGCTGCATTGCACACTCAGTGGTAGTGAATGAGTTCACTTCCAGTTGGTCTCGCCATGACAGTGTCAGACCTCAGAAGAAATGCATCGGTACCCCACGGGGATACGACCACAAGAATAACAACCCGTTATCTCCCCTCACAGGTGATTTGTCCAATCATGTACTGCAGTATCGTGTACTGGATGACGGAACAGCCTCCGGAAGCTGGGCGCTACCTGCTTTTCGTGGCCTTGTCCACGTCTACAGCTCTGGTAGCACAGTCGCTGGGGCTGCTTATTGGCGCGGCGTCCACGTCTCTGCAGGTAAGGCGCCCCACGTCTGCTTTTCGGAAGCCGCAAAAGTGGAGG
Source organism: Hippocampus comes (assembly GCF_001891065.2). Lineage (NCBI taxonomy): Eukaryota > Metazoa > Chordata > Actinopteri > Syngnathiformes > Syngnathidae > Hippocampus > Hippocampus comes. Next base: position 236,257 of record NW_017805406.1, read on the forward strand.
ATGACAAGTGGAGGCGTCTTTTTGAGTCCTTCCTGGTATTCACGAAATGAAATTCAAACCTTCAGCGACGCGGCTGCGGCGAACCGTGAATCTCGTCGTCTTCTGCATTTTGTCGCGTGTGGAGAATGTGGACCGCTGGCAACTTGAATGAAAAAGGACTGTTTCAATGAACAATATAAAAAAGACGGTCTACTGTAGCAAACCAAAAGACAATTAGAATATTTATTTTACTTGGCTGGTGTGAATATTTTGTTGTTGTTTTGGTCCTGAACCTTAGTGAACAGTGTCGGTTGTGGCCGTCGCATTTTCACTTCCCGCTTAAAATTCGAGATGAAGTTTTTTTCCCCTTGCAATTCATGTTAAGTGTAGAATTAAACATTCCGTTTTCTTCAGGATTTTTAATTTTGGGGGGATTTGGCTATGGTTTGCCTTCCAAGGGTGAAGTAGCTCAATAAAAATGAGTAACAAGTGCCCAACGCATATTTTCAGTGACAAAAAAAAAAAAATTGTACCATAATCTTTACATTTCGGATTGCATTTTTAAAAAATGGACAAAGTGTTTGAAAAAATGAAGTACTAGTTATTTATTTTCTAAAGTTACAGAGAGCCCCAGCAAACGGATGAAAGACCCACATGTGGCCCGAGAGCCACAGGTTGTAGACCCTGTGATTTTTTATTTTTTCACGGTTTTTTTTTTTTTCCCACAGGTAGCAACATTCGTCGGTCCGGTGACAGCCATCCCTGTGCTCCTGTTCTCTGGCTTCTTTGTCAATTTTGACACCATTCCCAAATACCTGCAATGGAGCTCCTACGTATCCTACGTCAGGTCTGCTCTGATTTCTTCACAATTTGATGACGTCCCAATCGTTGAGCGTTCAAGACTCACCTGTATGCTCATTCCTTTTTGCCGCTCCCAGGTATGGCTTCGAGGGAGTGATCCTCTCCATCTACGGGATGAACCGCACTGAGCTCGAATGTCCGGGCCTCGTGTGTAAATTCCAAAAGCCGGAGGAGGTCCTGCAGCTTCTTGACGTGGAGGATGCGAAGCTCTACGTAGACTTCATGGTGTTGGGGGTTTTCTTCTTCGTTCTCAGACTGGCCACTTACTTTGTCCTGCGCTACAAAGTCAAGTCTGAGCGTTGAAGGAGATCAACTCCTCGGTTCAACTTGACCCTTGAAACTGCTTGATATTCATGAACGTTTCCTGCGTCGCTTCCCCTCATAAGTTGCTCCCCCTCCGGGCTGCTTGGATTCCTTCTACAGTCGTCATCACAGTCCGCAAGGACTGCTCATCTTTCACTATGCGTATGATCCGTGACGAAAGCTACAGAAAGCATGTTTAATTGAACTAAGGATCCGGAATGCACTTGTATGCTTGTTTCCAAGGAGAGTGGCCCATTAAGTACTTTTTGCTTCCCAATGGCGAGAGAGTAAACTTCCACTCTCAGGAAATCCAGTGATTGGTGTTTGAATTGAAACGCTGGCCCATATTTTGAGAAGAATACATTCCGGTTGTGACCGGGGAAAGGAGAAAGTTCAAGTGCCAGACCTTTTATCGGCTTCCCACTTTCCTTGAATCCTGCGTGTCCTTTGTGGGGACGCAATCTCGACCATACCAACTGCCACAGAATGACTCCCCCCGCGACCGATCCTCTTGGCGGGCCTTATGGCGCACCGTGAACACGAATGATCGAATGAATCAGGACAATGGACATGTAAAGATGTCATTAGTGTGTCTTACTCATTTGCAGACGGGACAATAACTCTTTGTTTGTAGGGGCGGGGGCAGACAACCTTGGAGGAAAAACAGGCATGACTGCTGCTTCCAGCCTGATGCAGAAGGCTATCCTAAATGAACTGCCTGCACTTAAGAAAAGTGCAGGAGCTGAGGTGGGGATGGGGGAGGGAAAAAAAAGAGAGATGCTTGTCTAATCGCTGTTACTCTTCTGAAGCAATTCGTCCAAGTACTTGTATGATTCGTCGGCCTGCCCCCACTCCACTGACTGCCTTGGACTGACGCTTCTGGTATCTACACACAGGACGAGAGGCCCGTGAGCTGTGATGGAATTATCTTTTCTTCTCTCCATCACTCGGCATTGCTGATGTCTGACTGACGCGCGTTTTCCAAAACAATGCTCGATACTTGAAATGCCGGCTGGGCTGATCGTGTGCCTCCGAACGAGAACGAAACAAGCTTTGTCTGCTTCCGTGCTGGATGTTTGCGCTCACACGACTCGTATCGCCATACATGCTGGTCTGTCTGTCTCGCTTTCAACACACACACACACACACACACACACACACACACACACACACACACACGCACACGCAGACACACGCACACACAGACGCACGCACGCACGCACGCATCCTTGTTTCAGGGCAATGCAACTATTTTCCTGTAGACTTGCTATGAAATATTTCTTATTCAATCGATGCTACTTAGTAATCCTAATTATAATGTATAAAAATAACGTAGGCATATAATCAACGATTGTACAGTGGATATGTTATGCTGTGAAAGAAAAAAAAAACAAGTACAATGCACTTTTCAGTCTATGTTTTGGAACCTTATTTATTTGTATGATATTTGTCTTTTTTTTTAATAGCTTCACGTTTGACGAGTGATACCGTGCAAAGGACGGCGGAATGTTTTCTGTTCAACCGACGACCTGAAATGCCGTAGTTTGTCGATGCCCCCCCCCCTTCTAAATGTATGCCTCTTATCATGTTCATGCAGCTGGTACAACCTAAGAAAAAACCAACATGTATTGCTTCTTTGAATGAGAAGCTAACGGGTGAAAAAAATTCACTCTGTTAGATTTCCGTGAAATACAATCGATGAACGAAGGCACGGATACTGTATGTGAAAATAACTATTGCAGTATTGTTTATGATACCATCAGAATTGTAATGACATGAATGCGTTTGATTTTCAGGTGACAAGTGTACTTTTAAGAGGTAGGAAAAGAACCGTAACTCGCTTTCTGGAACTTTGGTTCAAAAGAACACCGTAGCAGGGGCCCGAGTCGTGTTATTAATAGCAATAGAAAACATCGTGACGTTTCATTGTCCAGCGTCCTCACCCAACTGTCATCTCGTGTACGTTTTGTCACGGAAACCTGATTGAAGCACTTTAATTTGTTGCCAATAGCATTGCGTGCAATAGTAACTCAAGTGTCACTCGAAATGACACACCTCATCAAGGAAAAATGCATTTTGTTTTGTGTTGTGACCGCTCAGTAAAAAGGTATTTTGAATGTGCATGTTAGAGGAAGCTTTAGAGGGGTGAAAGCAAAAATAATGCAACTCCAATATAACGCCGATGCTACTTTAAATGCCACAGGGAGGGTACTGCCTTTGATTGCCAGATTGCGTCAAGATAATTGCCTCTCAAGTGCAGGAAATTGTGTCTGAAAAGGAAATATCGCATCGTCATTTTTACTGCCAACGCAACAGATACAGTAAGTGTTTTCACCATCCTTAAATTAGATCAAAACCCAAAGCTGGTTGCTGACACTGCGGGATGTAGAAAAACAGTTTACGGGGCAAAGGATGGCGACGGGGAGGGGTGAATCAACACAAGTAGCAAGGCAGTAAAAGTGGTGAAGTCGTGTCGTTATCTTGGCCAGTGTGGGCCTGAAGACAAAACAAAAATGAAAAAAGAATTTTCCTTCTCTCTTTCAAATTATTTACATTCATCTGGATGCTCTTTTAAAAACATGATGCTGTCTCAATTGTTTCCTAACCTCAGAAAATGCTTAGGATAAGCCTTCACTGACACATTTCTACAGTCTTTAAAAATCCAAACTGCCTCCTAAAAATCATTGACCTGTCAAAACATTAAAAATTGTCATTCTGTAGATTTGTATCAGCAGTAGTTGTTAAGAGACTCTGAAAGCTGAAGGAACGCAGCATACTAATGCATGTTCAAGTCAGACAGTTTGTCTCTTGACACACTTTGAGTTATCATGTTACTATTAGCTCTGACAGATGTGAAAGGTCACCGGTCATGTGTGATGTATTTGTCTACAGGTTACCATACGTACAAATGTCTTGACGACCGATTTTTGTCAGATATTATTTGTGTATCATTCAATGTTTGTTTTTGTTTTCATTTGAAAAGCATTATATCCTAAAAGTTGTTCTAATAATAAACATCATTTATAACCTTTGCCATTGCTTGTAAACAGTGAATTGTTTTCAACTTTTTAGCCCTCAGCTGAGCACATGTAAAGAGACCGGAAAATTTGTCACATACCTGATATTAACTGACAAAAAAATGAACAGACCAAAACGTAATATTGTAATACTTTTTACATTTTACCCTGATGAGTTAATGAATTTTTTTAATCACTTGAAGTAAAGGGTTTCGGAAAAACATTACCCAAGATTAAAAAATAATTGGTTCACATCAACTTACGTATACTGTATTTTTTATAACCCCGCATGTCACTTCCTGTTTCGTTTAGCGACTTCCGCCTATCGCATCCCATGTCAAGTATTTCTTGATCGGTTTATTGACCTTTGACGTTGGCGTCATTTTCCCACAACACCCCGCTCCGGCTCGCAAGGATGACGAAAATGGCCGACAGCGGATCATCGGTGAGTCTCCGAGCGATGTATTCTTCTTTTTCAGTCGTTGCTCACTCTCAAGGTATCAAATGAACCAATTTCCCCCGACAGGTTGAAATTGTCGAGGGCTGCCGCCTTCCCGTTCTGCGTAAGAACCAGGAACACGAAGACGAGTGGCGTAAGCATTGTTCGCTTGTTTTTTGAAATGCTAAACCAGCTAATGCTAACTAGCGGACCTCGGTTGTTTTTAAGACACCCCGGCTTGTCGTTACGAATCCGTAATAATCCGTAACGTAGTCGGAACATCCTAAACGCGCATATGTCTCAATTAGCCATTGGTAACCGGGATTCTATTTGCAAAACTAGTCCCGATCAAGTTTTATTGATATTGCGTATCTGTATATTAAATGTAAGTAATAAACAGTGTGTGACGTTTGGTCTGTGTTATTTGTGGTGGAATTTCTTATATTTCTTTCTGGTTAGAAGATAGTACTTGAGTCCTTATCATCGTTTTGACGTCTCCTTCAGTGTCAGCATCACTGTCCTCTTGACACTCGCACCATCCAGTCCAATTTTTAGTGGATTAATTTAACGCTCATCCTTACCAGTAACAGAGATGAAAGTCCTCCGGATTTTCCCGGAATTCCGGGTTTTTCAAATTTTTATGAAAATTTCTCCGGAGAATTGAGGAAAATAAAATTAATCCGGATATTAGTTGACAACATTG